>NC_036174.2:655154-982731 GCF_900002385.2 Plasmodium yoelii | reverse complement strand
ACCCTGAACCCTGAACCCTGAACCCTGAAACCCTGAACCCTGAACCCTAAACCCTGAACCCTGAACCCTAAACCCTGAACCCTGAACCCTAAACCCTGAACCCTGAACCCTGAACCCTAAACCCTGAACCCTAAACCCTGAACCCTGAACCCTGAACCCTAAACCCTGAACCCTGAAACCCTGAACCCTAACCCTGAACCCTGAACCCTGAACCCTAAACCCTGAACCCTGAACCCTAAACCCCTGAACCCTAAACCCTGAACCCTAACCCTGAACCCTAAACCCTGAACCCTAAACCCTGAACCCTAAACCCTGGTTCCACAACATCAAAATTATGCAAAAATTATAATCAAAATTTATATATTTCCAAATTGACAATTTCTTAAAATACATCAATCGTCATATTCAGAATAATTTATTAATGATCCATTTTCTTCTTTATTTTTTTAGCTTTTCTCTTAAATGTTTTTGAACTCTTTTCCGAAATCCAAATAATGAATACTAATATAAAATTTTAAAAAACATATAATTTGTTTAATGTTTGCATATATATAATGAAAATAATTTTTTAATTCCTTATTATTTACCTTATAAGCAATTCCCAAAAAAATTGGTATTGCACCAAGTATCAATAAAACTGGAATTAATTTGCTTACTATCGATGAACTTGATGATGTAACTTCAGAACTCGATTCAGATTCTTGTTCAGAATCTAGTCCCAAATATAGTCCAGAATATTGTCCAGAATCTTGTCCAGGAATTAGTCTAGGATTTTGTTTTGTTTCTTCTGATGAAGAGGATAAAATATCTTTACATTCCCTTTTAAAATCATTATAATCATTTAATAAAGTAGACAATATTTCACTATAATAACTATTTTTATTAATACTAGTATCTTCATTAAGATTATTATATTTTTCAATAAATTCATTATTATCATCCAAATAATTCTTGCAATTTTTATTTTCATCACCAAGTTCATTATACAATTTACATAATGATATTAATGCTTCATAAAATTTAGATACAATATTTTTATCCATATCCAAAAAACCCTTTCTTTTATCTATAAGATCCTTATAATTATCATAATCAGTTAACCCATTTATATAATCCTTATATATACTACGTTTCGTTATGTAATTTTCATAAAAATACTTTATACCATCGTAATTAATAGTTTTATCCATGTTTAACATATAACTTAACCATATAAAAATGATATCAACAATATTGGGGTTACTTTTTGAAGGAGAGGGTAGCAAACCCTCATGCTTATAGAATTGATCCAACAAATATAAACATACAGCATCAATTTTATCGAAATTACTATCACATTTACTAATACAATGCTTTTTGAGATGTTCAACATTTATAAGTTGATAATCATCATTACTGCCCAATTCATTAAAAAACCATTCCTTTACTTCATGTAACGTTTTACACTAAGAAACACATTTAAAAACAATTATAAGAAATATGTATTATTGAAATTTTTATTAAAATAAAGTTTAATGATATATATATAATATCAAAAAATGTAAAGGAAATTAATATTATTATTAAAAAATGCATATACCACATTCTTATCCATTGTGATCAAATTTCATTTTATATTTGTAAATTGAGTAGAATCATGCTATTTTATATATGATGCACCAAATATGTGACGTAAATAATTTAACCCTATATATGACAATTGCCTGTAGTTAAATATATTATATGTTTTTCAATAATTAAATTAATATAGAATAATAAAATAATATTGTTACTAAAATCACATTATACTTATTTTATGACAATTAGCTAAATTACCTTAAATATAGGGTTTCTTAATACACCTTTTCCATATGTATATATGATGCATTTTATACAAAAATTATTATTATTAATAAAATATGGTATAACTTTATTATAAAAATGAATATACTTTTATAATGAATTTAAAAAATATATACATATGCTTTAATATAGAACACAAACAACGTCATAAAACTCAAATACTGCACAATATAAAAAATTAAAAATTATATTATTACTATAATCCATTAAATATATTAAACTTTTATATATTTGCTTCTAATACTATATACAATGCTTTATTAAAATTATAATGTTTTCAAATTAAGTTATGTTACTTACATCTCTATGTAAATTATATAAATTTATATTGTTTTTAATGAATGTAGATAAATTCATAATCCATTTTAATGAGTTCGATAACTTTATTTTTATTCCTATATACTTCAATTTAGAAGTATATCTTATTGTGCAATTTTATAAACTATTTTATGCATATTTTCCATTCTTTAAAACAACAATTAGCATTGAACCCGTACCTATAAGCTTAAATAAATCTTTGAATGCATATTATTTTTAAAATAATACTTAGCAAATATTAACATATAAATATATATTAATAATATTTTAAAGTATAATATAAAACTATGTTTAATTAGGTTATTATATTTCACTTTAAGAGGAGAGAGATAAGATATATTGCTATTTTAATATATAAAATTAAATAAATATTTGCTAAATGTTTTACTTAGTTCATTTTTATCTTATATGTTTTATTTGTTTAGTTATCAATGTATATACATTCAAATAATTTATTAATAATTCTATATTTTATTAATTCTACAAAAAACTATGATAATATAATATGGAATAATAAAATGATATTTAATATTAATTAAGTATTTAACCCTTTCTCCATTAATCCATATTTTTAGAATATAAAACTAAAATTTCCAAATTGGATCATTAACAAATATATAATGTATTATTATGTCTTTTCGATAAAATTAATATTTAATTATATGAAGGTTTCACAATAAAACAATATTTCAATATTAGTTACTAGTAGAGTAATTTATTATATTATATTTATAGGGGTATAATAATGCATCATATCTATAATATTAAACTTTATTAATATATTTATATTTTATTTTTTAAATATTTTAAAATATAATATATTTATACCTCAAAACTATAAAGTTTACAAATTAATAGTGATTAATCTATTATTATACCTTATGATAAATAAATTAAAGCATACAAATAAACTTCTATTAATACAAGAAGATAATAGTAACTACAATTAAAAATTAAAAAATTTTTAGATGCATAATAATATTTTATAGATAATGTTGTATTGTCGATTATCGATCGATATCCCATGCATCTATATTTTATGAATATCTATTATATATTGGTAATATGCTTAATTAACATTAAAAATATAATCATTAATATGAAGGTATATTATAATGTAGGCAATTGTTCTAAATGAATCGAATTATAATAATACCCAACCTCATATATAATGCTATTATTACATTTCAATTGGGACAGTATAATTTAAATTAATTGTACCACAATTTATAAGTTTCACTAAATAAAATTTTCATTAAATAAAGAAACATATTATGATATGCATAATTCAATAAATCCACATATTAACTTTTATATAGGCAATTATAATATAGCATAATATGAATTAATATATGTAATATAGTTATTTTGCTTTAATCATATTAAATATATATTAACACTTAATTATATATATTATAACTTATGAAAAAATGTTATATAACCCCATTTATATTACCTTATCCCCATTTTGGGTTTAATATTTGGGCATCATCTCTTGATTAAGAATACGGGATGGTACATATATTAAATTAGTGTTTAAGTTATAAAAAATTAAATGCAATATAATACTTAGCCCTAACCCGAATATGGGTTCCACAACATAAAAACTATATAAAAATTATACAAAAATTACTTCCCAATAGACAACTTATTAACATATATTAATCATTATTAATATTCGAATCATATATTAATGAATCATTTTCTTCATTATATTTTTTATTTTTTCTCTTAAACATTGTTTTTGAGATCGTTTCCGAAATCCAATTGACGAATACTAATATAAAAATTTTAAAAAATGTATAATTTATTTATATTCACAAATTAATCAGTGATGAATATATTGTTTAATTGATTTATTATTTACCTTATATTCAATTCCCAAGAAAATTGATAATGCAACAATCATAAATGCAATTGGAATTAGTGTCCTTTTTATTACGAATCTTCGTGAATATGTTGGAAGAGTTGGAAATTGATTACATTTATTTTTTAAATTACAATAATCATTTGATAATGTAGATAATAATTGATTATAGGGGCCGTCTTTACCATTATTATAATCTTCATTAAGTTCATCATATTTTATAGCAAAATCTTTAGCTAGGTTCGAAATTATATTGCAATTTGAGCTTTCTTCATTAACCTCAATATACATATCACATAATAATACAAATGCATGAAAAAATTTAGAAATATCTATAATACCAATACTCATCAAATTTTGTTTTTTATCTATAAGATCCTTATAACTCTGATAAACAGTAACCTCATTTATTTTCTGATTATACTTCTTACCACTATTTATATATATTTCATAAAAATGCTTTATAGTGTCGTTTTCTTGAATTTTGTTAAAGTTTAACATATACCTTAACCATATCAAAATGTAATCAACAATATTGGTGTTTTTTTTGGCAACAGAATTAAACGATTCATAACTCCCAAAAAGTTTATCAAACAAAAATAAACATGCAACATTAATTTTATCGGTATCCTCATCACATTTTATATCTCTATTGTCATCAGATTTTTCACCAGTACAGTACTCTTTGAATATATCATCATCTTTAAATTTTAATTTTTTATTAATCGAATCATATTCTAAATTCTCAGTTATATCCTGGAACTTTTTACACTAAAAAACATTTAAAAACAATTAATAAAAACATGTATTATTGAAAATTTTATTAAAATAAAGTTTAATGATATTTATATATGGTCAATATAAAAAAATGTAAAGGAAACTATTATTATTAAAAAATGCATATACCACTTGCTTATTCATTATAATAGGGTTTTATTTTTGATTTGTAAATTGAGTAGAAGCATGTTCTTTTATATGCACTGCACCAAATGTTTTAACCCAATATATGACAGCTGTCTGTAGTTAAATATATATATGTTTTTCAATAATTAAATTAATATAGAATAATAAAATAATATTATTACTAAAAAAAGGTTTTATTTGTGTTTATGCTAATTAGCTAAGCTACCTTAAATAGAGGGATGCTTAATAAACTTTTTATTAAATATATGATGCATTTTATACAATAAATACTATTCTTACTAACATCTGGTATAACTTTATTATAAAAATGTATATCCTTCTATAAAGAATTTAAAGTATTTTTGAACATAGAAAAGGAATATATATATATCTTATGTTTTAATGATTCTCCTTCAAAAAATTAAATGCTGTATAAATCTAAAAAAACAAAAATTATATTATTACTATAATCCTTAAAGTATATAAATAGTCATTTTTTTAAATATATTAAATATTTACATACTTGTTTCTAATACAATAAACCACTGTTTTATTAAAATTATAGTATTTTCAAATTAAGTTATGTTACTTACATCTATATGCAAATTATATAAATTTATATTGTTTTTAATGAATGTATATAAATTCATAATTCATTTTAATCAGTTCTATAACTTTATTTTTATTCCTACATATTCCAATTTAGAAGTATTCTTTATTTAGTAATTTTATAATGTTTTCCATATTTTTCCACTGTTAAAGCGACAATTAGCATTGAACCCGTATGTATAAGCTTAAATAAGTTTTTATATGTAGGTCGTTTTTAAAATAATACTTAGGAAATGTTAAATATATAACACATAAATAAGTATTGATGAAATATAAGTGTAATAGAAAACTATGAGTTATTATATTGTCCTTTTAGATAGGAGAGATAAGGGACGTATGCTTTTTTAAGATAAGGAGGTAGCCATATAAGATTTACCTATTCTACACAGTTTAATTATTTCTTATATTTTCTACCATTAAAGTTTTTAATTCATGTATAAATTAAAAATAACTTAGGATTATTACTTTTATAAATATATAGTTTCCTTTTATATTTTATAATAAACTATATTTAGTTCTATAATGTAAAAGTATATAATTATTAATATTATTTTGCTTGGTATTGGTAGTCTAATGTTATCACATTAAAGCATACTTAAATAAATGTTATAATATTTCATTTGATCTTGTATACATACAATTTAATCTGATAACACCTTAATAATATATATAATGAATTTATATCCATATAGTGTATCAAATGGATTTAATGATTTGTTCGTATTTAATACTTTATCTATTGTTATTACTATTGTTATTGTCACTGCTATGTAACTACATAGTACAACGGAACAATTAGTGCACTCAATAATAATCCTTTAAACCAATGTAGAATATTTCCGTATTTTGTTGTTTTAAATTAACTATTTTGGAACATTATTTCCAATAACAATATATTTAAATTATATATTTGTGAATTTGTATGTATATAATAACCTAATAAAAATATTATTTCAAATTAATTATTACATACTTTTGCTGTATACTTTGCATTAATATATAATTGTATATGTTTCCAAAATTTAACATTTTTCAATATTAGTAATTGGTATAATATTTTACTATATTAGAACAATAGCGATATTCTATATATCATATTATTTATAATTATTAGAACTATAACATTATATTTAATATACTTATGTTTTTTCAATTTACTATTTATAACATATTTCCAATTTATATATACCTCAAAATATAAAGTTTAAAAATTAATAGTGATTAATATGTTAGTATACCTTATGATAAATAAATTATGCCATATAAATCAATTTCTATTAATACAAAAAGAGAATAGTAGCTACAATTAAAACTTAAAAAATATTGTATATATAGTTCAATTTTTTATGTGTTACTAAAAACGTTAGAACCATTATAGCATCTATAAACAACGTTATATTGTCGACATATAGCAACCTATACTTTAACACTACCTATTATATATTAGTGATATGTTTAATTAATCTTAAAAACACACATATTAATATGAAGGTATATTATATTGTAGACAATTGTTACAAATGAATCATCTTATAATTCATACCCACCCTCACATATAATCCTATTATTACAGCATACATTCCCGTAATATAATTTAAATCAAAATAACTTTTACTAAATAAAATTTTTCATCGAACAAAAATGCATTGCATATTATAATCTCCATAATTCAATATAGCCCCTGATTAACAAGTTTTATATAATAGACAATTGTCATATATAACCAATATTTATATATCTAATATATTATTTTAATCATTTTAAATCTATATATTATCACCTATTTCATATTAATCACACTACCCCTGTTTTCCTTCAATATTTACACATCATCTCCAGATTAAACATACACAATCATACATATATTTAATTATAAAAAATTAATTATAAAAAATTTAATTATAAACAAATTAATTATAAAAAATGTGATTACAATATCCCAGAACCATAAACATAACCTTGACCCATAAAAAATTAACACCCACCCATTAAGAATATTATAATTAAAAAACAAATTAATTACATTATATATTTCTTGACTTTACAACTTTATGTTTCATTATTTTATTTCATATTTTACTTCATATTTTATTTGTATTTTTTTTAACTTTATACTTTGTTTTATTATTAAAAGGAAAATTATAATTTGTATTCATTTACAAAAAACATAGCCATCAATATTAATACCAATAAATAATTTTTATAAAATTAACAATTTTGCTAGAAAAGTGTTATTTAGTAAAATTTGTATTAAAAGTGATAAAAAATCACAAATGTGTAATTACCATAATATACATTTTATCATTATGAAGTAAAAAATGTTGTTATTATAGTAGTATTAGTAATATAGAGAATTAACTGCATTTCTCATACTAAATTAATTAATATAATATTACTATGATCTTTTATTTACTAATGTAAGTATATGTGTATTTCCATACGTAATGAACTGTTTTATAAATTTTAAGTTGAGTTTGATCAATTGTAAAAATATAAAATTTTTGTATTCATAATCCCATACATTAAACATATCATTTATATAATTAAAGTTATTTTTGATATTCATTATTTATGAAAGATTCTTTTATTGATGTCGTTTTGTGGTTGAATTATTTATATTAAAAATATATTAAACTTATGAATCTGATAAAAGAACACATTTACCGTTTAAATAATAGTTTTTATATTTTATTGGAGAAAATTATTTGCTTCAATTTTAATTACACATCCCCAATTTTCCGAGTTAATTTTTAATTAAAAAAATACTAATGTATATTTTAATATTTTGTATGTAAACTTCAAAAATGAATATATTTTTTGTTCAAATTGTTTTATTTCTTTTAATAATCTCCCTATGTGTGAATAAGAACACCCTTGCAACTGAACTTATTCCAAAAAAAGATAAAAAACACAAATCAAACAAATTTACAAAACACAAACCAAAAAAAAATAAAAAATGTTATCCTACGTAAGAAAATACTACAATATATATTATATATTTCATTATGAAAATATTAAATGTGTACATCTTTGCAAAAATGTTATAAATACAATAACTTTATTTTTGTACACATTAAAAATATGTTCATTTTTAGCTATGATAATACAAAAGAAATATATCAAAAAAACAAGCACCTGTTATATATCGATACCGAAGAAACTATAAAAGCGTGCAAATTTATGAATGACGCTTTAAAACAGTTAGAACATCATGCTACAAGTAAAGGCTATACAATTTGTGGCGGAATTCCTTCTGAGAATAAAGTTTTTTATAAAAAAAAACATCGAGGTCATACAAAAATTCTAAAAGCTGAATATCTAATTTATGATCCGAATCAAGTATCAATTAACGAACAACATAAAAAGTTATAAACCAAATTGAAATTAAAAAATTATTATAATTTATATATTTCTCTTTGCTTCCATTAGTATAATGAACTATTAAACAAAATATGGAATCCCGATAGTGACCTATATTTAAATAATTCCGCTGTTAAAAGTATACAAAACATAAATAATTAGTCGAATTAACATATTATTGTTACTATTTATTCTCTCCCACATCTTCAAAATCATGATATTTTAATTATATATATGCAATTTTATAATATCTATTTTAGAAAAAATTGTCCGTGTGTACAGTCCAAATTTAGTAATGATACAACAACGTTGCAAAAAACACCCGTGGTCTCTTCGTAAATATTTTTATGCTTTAGCTGCAAAATTTAAAGTAAGCAAAACTTTCTTCTTCTATTTCGTTATAAATCGTAATTATCATATTATTCAAATACACTTTTATTAATTTTGTAGATATCAGAAAACAAAGCTATAGTTGTCATGGCTTCAGCAAATATAATTGATCACAACCGTAAAAATAAAAAATATTTTGAAAACAAAATGGTAGAAAGTGCAAATTTATTCCAAGCTGAAATTGATTCTGAAGATGATATTAGAAATGGAAAAATAAAAAAAGCGTTTGTTAACTTAATTGGATACATTGTTGAAAAAAGAAAGGACCATATTTATATCATCTATATCGAATCTATGACCAGTATACAGATTTTAATAATAATTTATTTCAACAATTGTTAAAAAAATATGGTTTTAAATAAGTGTAAATATTTATAATTTGCAACAAATTTAAACATTTTATATATTCATCCATTTATGTTTTTTTTCTTAGGTTGATGAACATGGTTCCATTTAATAAAAATGCATTGTCGAAAACCTTTAGATTATTTCTCACTTCATAAATAAACATATATTTTTCATCACCATAACACTAGAAGATTTATTTCCATGCATAATATCCGCTTTAAATTACCGTCATAAAACATATTTTTCCGTTTTGAAAAAGTTTATATATATTTTTTTGTCTTTTAATATTATAATGCATCTATATGTATTAATTTTTTGAATAATACAAATAAAACTGTTATAACTTATGAATATCTTTCATTTAATACTTATCACCCTTTTTTGTTTACAAACATGGACATCATCTATAGGCTAAAATTTGGGGGGATATCCCATATATTTAAACGATTCTTTATTTGTAAGTGATATTTGATTTTAATATTATTTATAGTAATGAAATTAATGAAGTGATCAGATGATTCAATACAAATGTTACATTATATGTAATAATTTTTTATGTTCTTATTTAAACCATATAATACCAATATATTTTATACACATATATGTGAATATTATAATAAACCAACTAAAACATTCTTTCCTTTAAAAATAATTCATATACATTCATAGAAAAAATAAAATATAACATAAATTTAGAATGAAAATAAGCAGTTTCGTTAAATAAAAATATTCATAACATGACCATTTTATGATATATATAATTCAATATAACCCTAAACCTTTAAAACAATTCCTTAAACTAATAAATATTATAAAATTATTCAAATTAAATACAATATAATACTTAACCCTAACCCCAATATGAGTTCGAGAACATAAAAACTATATAAAAATTATGCAAAAATTACTTCCAAATAGGCAGTTTCTTAAATATATCAATCATTGTTACTATTTCTGAAATAGTCAATACTCTTCGAATAATATATTAATGATCCATTTTCTTTATTTTTTTACCTTTTCTCTTAAATATTGTTTTTGAGCTCTTTTCCGTAATACAAATAACGAACACTAATATAAAATGTTAAGAAGTGTACGATTTTTTTGTTAACGTTTGCATATATTTAATGAAAATAATTTTTAAATTTCTTATTATTTACCTTAAAAAAAATTCCCAAAAAGATTGATATTGTACTGAATATTAATAAAGCTAGAATTAATTTTTTTACTATCGAGAAGCTTGGTGTATCATCACAAATCTCTTCAGAACTTTGCACACCGTGTTCTTCTGTTTTTGTCGATGTAAAGAATGGAATATTTCTACAATCAATGCTATTACTATCACAATAATCTTTTAAATTATTATAATCATTTGATAATGTAGACAATACTTGACAATAGACTTCATCTTTAGCATTATCAGAATCGTTATTAAGTTCATTATATTTTTCAACAAATTTGTTAGCATTTTGTATAGATTTATCAGATATTGTGTTGCTTCCAACAATTTCAATATACATGTTACATAATGGTTTAAATGCATCATAAATTTTAGACATATTTTTAATATTAGTACTCAACAAATTCTTTCTTCCATTTATGATTTCCTTATAATTGTTATATCCTGTATTACTATTTAATGAACCACTACAATCTTGACCATTTTGTTTACAATCAGTATAATGCGTATTATTGTTTATACAATTAGTGTAAAAATCATTTAGATTCGTGATTCCGTCATACGTCTTTTGATTTAGTTTATAACTTAACCATATGATAATGTATTGAACATTATTGATATTTTTTCCATTTTTCACAAACAATTGCTCAAACAACCATAAACATCCAGCCTTAATTTGATCGAGATCTGTCTTACATTCTGTTTCCTTTGATTCTCCATTAGAGCAGTAATACTTAATATTCTCATTTTTATTAAAATTGACTGATGTATGGTTTTCTAATTCATCGGGTAAATAGTTTCTCAATATATCAAACTGTTCACACTAAGAAAACATTTAAAAAAGTATAATAAAAATATATGTTGATGAATTTTATAGGCAATATAATATCAACAAATACAAGCAAATTTTATTAAAAAATGCAGATACCAGGGTTTTATCCATTGCAATTTTATTTTGTTTATAATATGTAGATTATGTAACATCATATTTTATATATTTTATGCTTAATAAATGACAAAATAATTGAACTATAATATAAAATTATCTGTAATTGATCATGTTATTATCATTTTTAATATTAATTTAAAGATAATATGGAACAATATAATAACTTTACGGTAGTTAGATAAATTATCGTGGTTTGGTGATGTTTAATACATGTTTTACGATGTGTATAGATACAATTTTACATAAATTGTTATCCTTAATAACACTCATATGACCATTATTATAAAAATTAAAGCACCAATGTAACGAATTAAAAATACATCTCTTATACACATGATTTAATATGGAAAATAACCAACATCATATCTTTTGTATTAATATACTGCAAAAATCGAAACAATTAAGAAACCCATTATTACTATAATCCTTAAAGTATATAAATAGTTATTTTTTTAAATATATTAAATACGTATATACTTGTTTCTAATACTATATACCATGTTTTATTAAAATTATAGTATTTTCAAAATAAATTGTATTTCCCCCTTTTTTAATTGCATATACTTAAATATATATTGTTTTTATTTAATATATATCCATTCCAATTATAGTTAACATTTTCAATAACTTTATTTTTATTCTTACACATTACGTTTTAGAAATATACTTTATTGGGTAATTTTATAATATATTTTGTCATCATTTCCATTTTTTAAAACACCAATTAACACTGAGCCCGTACTTATAAGCTTAAATAAGTCTTTGAATTCATATTATTTTTAAAATAATGCTTAGTAAATATTAAACATATGTACCTACTGATGATATTTTAAAGTATAATATAAAACTATGTTTAATTAGGTTCTTATATTGCACTTTAATAGGAGAGAGATAAGATATATTAGCTCTTTAATATATATATTTCGCTAAATATTATACATAATTTTATCTTATATATTCTACTGTTATAGTTAATGTATATCGTTCAAATAATTTATTAAAAATTCTATATTTTATGAATTCTATGGTAAAACAACGACAATATAATATGCGTTAATATGGAATAATAAAATGATATTTAACATAATTGAGTCTTTAACAGTTTCTTTATTTATCTATTTTTTTTGAATATAAAACCACATATTCAAAATTGAACCTTTAACAAAAACATAACATTAATACCCTTATAATGTATTATTATTTGCCTTCTCTATAAAATTAATATCAGTATTTAATTATATGAAGGTTTCACAATATAACAATATTTCAGTATTAGTTATTGAATAATATTTTACCAGTTTATATGTATAGATATATAACATTAACGTTATTCTATCTATCATATTATTTATAATTATTAGAATAAAATATGATAAAAAATTTATTAATATACATATATTTTATTTTTTAACTATTTTAAAATATAATTTATTTATACCTCAAAACTATAAAGTTCAAAATTAATAGTGATTCATCCAATAGTATACCTTTATAGTAAATAAATTAATGTATATATTAATAACTCTATTATTTGAATTTAAAACTTTATCATAAAATAAAACTATATATAATCGAAAATTAAAAGGATAGTATACATATATCTATAATTTAATTTTTTACTAATATGCATATTTTTATTGATTATTAAAAATGTTAGGTGCATAAAACATCTTTTATAGATAACGTTGTATTATCGAATATCGATCGATATTTTATAAATATGTATTATTACAGTTCAGTTGGATAACATGATTTAAATTAAAATAAATACTCTATAAACAATAAGTTTTACTAAATAAAATGTTTCACCAAATAAAGAAATACATTGTATATTATGATGTGGGTAATTCGATATAGCTCTGGGTTATCAATACTTATATAATAGGCAATTATGATAAAGCATAATATGAATTCATATATAGTCAATATAGACATTTAATTTTAATCATATTAAATCGGCATAAACACACAAATGTATATATTATAATTTATGAGAAAAATGCTATGGGGGCCTTTTCATATTAATGGCAGTACCCATTTTTTGTTGCATATTTAGACTTCAGCTTGAGATTAAACATACATGGATGGTACATATATTAAATTAGTGTTCAAATTATACAAAATTAAGTAAAGATATAATACTTAGCTCTAACCCGAATATGGGAACCACAACTTTAACCCTAACCCACAACATAAAAACTATATAAAATTATGCAAAGATTACTTCCCAATAAACAGTTTCTTAAAATATATCAATAATTATTACTATTCGTGAAATAATCACTACTCTTCGAATCGTATATTATTGATTCATTCTCTTCTTTATATTTTTTAGCTTTTCTCTTAATTTTTGTTTTTGAAATCCAAATAAGGAATACTAATATAAAATGTTAAGAAACGTGTAATTTTTCTGTTAACATTTGCATACATATAATGAAAATAATTTTTAATTTCTTTATTATTTACCTTATAAGAAATTCCTAAAAGAAATGCTATTGCACCAAATATCGATAAAACTGTAAACAATTTGTTTCCTATTGACGAACTTGATATATCTTCAGAATTTTGTGCAGAAATTAGTTGAGAACTTTGTTTGGATCTTTTTACACAATTTGTTGGTGTTTTTATCTCTCGAAAGGATGAACTATCGCTACATTTACTTTTTAAATTATCATAATCAGTTGATAAACTACACAATAGTTGATTGTATAAATTGTTTCCATTATCAGTATCATTATCATTAAGGAGTTTTTGATATTCATCAACAAATTTATTAGCATCTTTCAAATAGTTATTGCATGTTTTATTGCCATAATCAATTTTAGTATACATTTCACATAAAATTTTAAATAACTTATAAAGTTTAGACACTTTATCACTAGAAATATTCATCAATTTTTTTTTATTATTTATAAGATCAATGAAACTATTATACTTTTCGTGTTTATTTACATTTACTATATAAAAATTATTTAGATTGGTAATGGTATCATCTTGAGTACTCTTTAGGTTTAACATATAACTTAACCATAGAATAATATATTCAACAACATTTATATTATTTTCCACATTATACAATGACCCAGAACTCCCAATGAATTGATTAAGCAAATAAAAAAATCCAGCATTAAGTTTTCCGTAATTAGTACTACATTCATAATCATCACAATAACCTTCTAAGAAATTTTCTTTTTTAAAATCATACTCATTATCACTGGTCAATTTATCGGGAAATTTATCCCATACATTCTCGAACTTTTCACACTAGGAAAAGATTTAAAAACATTTATTAGAAATGAATATTATTGAACATTTGATTAAAATAAAGTTTAATGATATATATAATACAATATCAAAAAATGTAAAGGAAATTGTTATTATTAAAAAATGCATATACCACGTCCTTATCCATTGTGATGAAATTTCATTTTATATTTGTAAATTGAGTAGAATCATGCTATTTCATATACGATGTCCCCAATATGTGACGCAAATACTTTGGCCCTATATATAACAACTGTCTGTAGTTAAATATATTATAAGTTTTTAATAATTAAATTAATGTAGAGTAATAAAATAATATTATTACTAAAGAAACGTTATATTCCTTTTTATGATAATTATCTAAATTACCTTAAATAGAGGGTTTAATAAAATTTTGATTAAATATAGATATGATGCATTTTATACAAAAATGATATTTTTATTAAAATTTGGTATACATTTATTATAAAAATGGATATACCTTTATAAACAATTTAAAGTATGTTTGAATATAGGAAAGGAATATATTTATATCTTATGTTTTAATGATTGTCCTTCTAAAACTTAAATATTGTATATATCTAAAAAATAAAAAGTTCTATTATTACTATAATCATTAAAAGTATATAAATAATCATTTTTTAAATATATTAAATTTTTATATAATTTTTTCTTATAATATATAATACTGTTTTTTTCTAAAATTATATTATTTTCGAATTAAGTTGCATTGTTCCCTTTTTTAATTGCATATACATAATTCTAATATTATTTTTATTTAATATATATGCGTCCAATTATATTTTAACATTTTCAATAACTTTATTTTTATTCTTATATAATTAAATTTGGAAATATACTTTATTAGATAATTTTATAATATATTTTGCACATCTTTCTCACGGTTTAAAACGACAATTAACACTGTAACCGTATTTATATGCTTAAATAAGACTTTTAATGCATATTGTTTTTAAAATAATACTTAGTAAATATTAAATATATAACACATAAATACCTATTGATGAACATTTTTAAGTATAATAGAAAATTATGTGTATTAGGTTGGTATATTGCACTTTGAGAGGAGAGATAAGGGAAGTATGATTTTTTAAGACAAGGATGTAGCCATATAAGATTTACTTATTCTACCTTAATTATATTTTCTAGCTTTAAAACTTTCAATTCATGTATACATTAAAAATAACTTAGAATTATTATTTTTCTAAATATATAGTTTCTTTTATATTTTAATAAATAATATTTTACTGCATGTTTTATAATAAACTATATTTACTTCTATGATGAAAAACTATAAAATTATTAATATTATTTTTCTTGGTATTGTTAATTCTAATATTATAGCATTAAATCTTACTTAAATAAGTGTTATAATATTTCATTTGATGTTTTGTGCATAAAATTTTAATTTTATCATACCTTTAATAATATATATAATTAATATATATCAACGTATTCAAATCAAATGAATTTAATGATTTGTTCGTATTTAATACTTTATCTATTGTTATTACTATTATTATTGTTACTGCTATATCAATGTATAGCGCAATGAGATAACTATTTCACTCAAGAGGAATACTTTAATCCAATTAGTGTTTTTCCTTGTTTCATAGTTTTTAAATCAAATATTTTAGAACATATATTATTTCGCAATAACAATATATTTGTGAATTTGTATATATACAATAACCTAATAAAAATATTATTGGTTCAAATTAATTATTACATACTTTTCTGTATATTTTACATTAATATATAATTGTATATATTTCCAAATTTAACATATTTCAGTTTTAGTCATTTATACAAAATTATATATATTAGAACAATAACGGTATTCAATCTAACATATTATTTATAATTATTAGAACAAACTATAATATTAAATCTTATTAATATACTTATATTTTATTTTTTTAACTATTTTAAATATAATTTATTTATACCTCATATCTTTAAAATTTACAAATTAATAGTGATTAATCTATTATTATACCTTATGATAAATAAATTAAAGCATGTAAAACTTCTATTATTACTAATTAATTTTAATAAAAATGTAAAGGAAATACAAAAAATAATAATACTACAATTAAAACTTCAAAAAATATTATATATATAGTTCAATTTTTTATGTATTACTAAAGATGTTAGAATCATAATTATTTTATAGACAATGTTACATTTTCGATTCTCGATCGATATTTATGAACCTATATTTTATGACCATCTATTATATATTAGTAATGTGTTTAATTAACATTAAAAATATAATCATTAACATCACGGTATGTTATAATGTATAGGAATATTCAAAGTAAATGCAATTGACGTTATAGCCTCATATATAATAATATTATACTGTTCGATTATTAAAATACGATTTAAATTAAAATAAATATCATTCAAATAATGAGTTTTACTAAATAAAATGTTTCATAAAATAAAGAAATATATTGTATTATTCATGATTAATATAGTCTCTGATTAACAAGCTTTATATAATAGACAATTATGATATTGCATAACACGATTTCATATATAGCCAATATCTATATTAATATATGCAATATATACATTTTATTTTAATCATATTAAATCTATATTAACACTCATTTTAATTTATTATAACTTATGAAAAAATAGTATGGGACCCCTTTCATATTAATGGCGATATCCCCTTTTTGTTGCATATTCAAACATAATCTCGAGATTAAACATACGGAATAATAAATACATTAAATTGGTATTCAAAGACCAAAAATATTATCAAATTATAAAAAAATAAATTACAATATCCCCCAAACCCTAGGACAAAATGCAGACTCAGTGAACAAAACTATAGCCCATAAACATGACCTTGACCCATAAAACAAGAACACCTTGGCATCAAGAATATTAAAATTAAAAAACAAATTAATTATATATTTCTTGACTTTACAACTTTATGTCTCATTATTTTATTTTTATATTTTATTTATTTGTATTTTTTTAATTTTATATATAATATCCTTTACTATTAAAAGGGAATTTATAACTTGTATTAATTTATAAAAAAACATGGACATCAATATTATTACCAATAAATATTTTTTATAAAATTAAGAAATTTGCTAGAAAAAAATTATTTAATAAATTTAGGTTAAAATTGGTAAAAACGAATTACAAAAAGCGTGATTTACCATTATATATATTTTATGATGAATTAGTAGCATTATTATTGTGGTAGTAGATGCTGCAACCATACATAAACTTAACTGTAATTTTCAGGTTGAATTAATTTTTTTAATATTTACAAATAAAAGACATTTTTATACTAAAAATGAACCATCATATAAAAACTGAAAAAATAAATAGAACTAAATAATAAAATAATTATTTTAATACAATTACTAATGTAATATTTATACTACAATAGTCGTTTATCTATTATGTAAGTATATATAATTATATTAAAATTGCATGCTATCCAAATTTTATTAAAACAAATATATATTTTTATATTATTTTCTTACTTTTATATTTTTATTTTAAATGATTTATTTTCTATTAAGTAAAAACAACATAGCTTTTTTCTATTATATATAAATATAAGTATATATGCAATTCCATACGTAACGTGATGATTTATAAATTTTAGACTGAGTTTAATCAATTATAAAAATATAAAACTTGCGTACTCATAATGCTATATATTAAAAATATTATTTATATAATACAATTAAAGTTATTTATTTTTAGATATTATGATATTGTGAATCATTACATTTTTGATATTCATTATTTATGAAACCTTCTATTATTGACATCGTTTTGTAATTGAATTAATTAAATAAAAAATATATCAAACTTATAAATATGATAAAAGTATAATATATTTTGTCGTTTAAATAATAGTTGTTTATACTTTATTGGAGAAAGTTATTTGCTTCAATTTTAATTATACTTGTCCAGATTTCCGAGTTATTAATTTTTAATTAAAAAAAATACTAATATATATTTTAATATTTTGTTTGTAAACTTCAAAAATGAATAAATTTTATATTCAAATTGTTTTTTTTCTTTTAATCATCTCCCTATTTGTGAATAATAAAACCCATGAAACTGAGCTTGATCCAGAAAAATATATAATACCCAAATTCAAAAATGATACAAAACTCAAATCAAAAAAAGATACAAACCTCAAATCAAAAAAAGATACAAACCTCAAATCAAAAAAAGATGCAAAACCCAAATCAAAAAAAGATGCAAAACTCAAATCACCAAAACGTTATCTTACGTAAGAAAATACAACAATATATATAATATATATTACATATTTCATTATGAAAATATTAAATGTATGTCTTTGCAACAATGTTATAAATACAATAACTTTATTTTTATATGCATTAAAAATATGTTCATTTTTATCAATGATAGTTCAGAAGAAATATATGAAAAAAACAAGCACCTATTACACAACGATCCCAAAGAAACTCTACAAGCGTACGCATATATGAATAAAGCTTTAAACCAGTTAGAATATCATGCTACAAGTAAAGATGGTTATAAGTTATATGATTTTTATTGTTATTACAATATTAAATTTTATAAAAAAAAACATCAAGGTCATACACTTGTTAAAAAAGTTGAATATACAGTTGTTAATCTGAATAAGGTATCAATTAACGAACAACATCAAAAGTTATAAACCAAATTGAAATTAAAAAAATATTATAATTTATATACATATACTTCTCTTTGTTTCCATTAGTATAATGAATTAATAAACATGTTTTGGGATCCCGATAGTAGCGATTTTTTGTATGAAGGCTCGGTTAAAAGTATACAAAACATAAATAATTACCCAAATTAACATAATGTTGTTACTATATATTCGACATTTCGTGATTTATTATTGCCATTGTTATATTATACTATTTATTCTTTCCCACATCTTCAAACTCATCATATTTTAATTATATCTATGCAATTTTATAATATCTTTTTAGGAAAAATTGTCCGTGTATACAATCCAAATTTAGTAATGATACAACAACGTTCCAAAAGTCATCGTCTGGGGCGTCAGAAATATTTTTATGCTTTAGCTGCAAAATTTAAAGTAAGGAAAACATTCTTTCTATTTCGTTATAAATCATAATTCTCACATTATTCACAATAATTTATGCAATATATTTTTATTAATTTTGTAGATATCAGAAAACAAAACTATGATTGTCATGGCTTCAGCAAATATAAATGATCACAACCATAAAAATGTGAAATCTTTTCGAAACACAATAGTAGAAAATGCAAATTTATTCAAAGCTAACATTGATTCTGAAGATGATATTAGAAATGGAAAATTACAAAAAATGTTCGTTAACTTAAATGGATACATTGTTGAAAAAAAAAGAAACCGTGTTTATATCACCTATATCAACTCTGTAAACGGTATACATATTTTAATAACTTATTTCAACAATTGTTAAAAAAATATGGTTTTAAATAAGTGTACATATTTATAATTTCCAAAAAATTTAAGCATTTTATATAATCCATTTATATTTTTTTTCTTAGAATGATGAACATGCTTCCATTTAACAAAAATATATTATTGGAAAAGCTTTAGATTACTTTTTCCCTCATAAATAAACATATACTTTTCACCATCATGATATTAGAAGATTTATGTTAATAAAATGATTTGTTTCCATGCATAATGTTTGCTTTAAATTACCATCATAAAATGATCTTTTGATTTGTATATAATTTGTTTATCCCTTTTAATATTATAATGCATCTATATGTATTAATTTTTTGAACACTACAAATAGAACTGTTATAACTTATGAAGATCTTTTATTTGTCATATTCCTTTCATTTAATACTTATCATCCTGTTTTGTTTACAAACATACACATCATCTATGTGCTAAAATTTGGGGGGATATCCCATATATTTAAACGATTATTTATTCCAAATACTATCATGACATTTATTTTTATTTGTAAGTGACATTTGATCTTAATACCATCATTGTGATGGAATTAATAAGATGGTCAGAATGATTCAATATAAATGTTACGTTGATGTAATAATTTTTTATACACATATATGTGAACATTATAATAAACCAACTAAAACATTGTTTGCTTTGAAAAAAATTTCATATGCATTCATAGAAAAAATAAAAAATAAAATATAACATAAATGGCGAATGAAAATATTCATAAAATGAGCATATAACATATTATCAAAATTAAAATCATAATATTGGGGTTGCTCTATAACTTGTGTACATTATTTTTATCAATTCCTTGGATATCATTTTGTTTCTATCTTAAATTTACTTATATAACTTCTTTTTACAACTTTTAAAACACTTTACTTATCAAATCCAACAATTAATAAAACTTACATTAAGACCGTTTTTTTCTTTAAGCTTACTTCTATATCCCACCAATAACACACTTCCAACTGACCCTCCTCCAAATGTTGCTAATCTCAGAACCCTTGACCAAAAAAATGATATGTATGAAAATATCGAAAAATATTTACATATAGTATACATAATCATTAAATATTCCAACTTTTATTTTATAAATTCATTTCTTTCCTTTTATGCATTAAAATAATCTCACTTTCACCAATAATGTTTCGAATCCAAGATTTTAGGAATACAGAAACTTGGTATGTTATGACATTGGTGAAGCTTTATTACCAATGAATCATGCGAAAGATGGTTCAGAACTTTTAATAAAACTTTCTGAGGTAGGTATAGATGATTATTCGACCCATTCTACAGAAAATGGAGATAAAATTATATATTCTAACTTGGAAATATAAATATTGGAAGATTTCATCACACCTTCCTTTAACCTATCAAATACCAAACAATATTTAATATATAAAAATAACTTCAAATTAAATAATCATTATTATATATATCCATTTTTTCGTTTTAAAAGTCATTTAGTATGTAATTTCTCATTCCTTTTCTATTCAAATATATTCAATGTATTTAATTTTGTGACAAAACCAATGCTACAATTCGATCACTTTTTTTATTGTTAAAAATTTATCTTTCCTACTTTGATTACTATCATAAAACTTAAAACTTGTTAGTAATTAATTGTATATCAATATACTTATCATTTTTATCTTTATTATTTATATTTTTTTCCTTAAATTTTCTCTTTCAAACCGTTTACACAATCCAAATAATCAATATAATATGAATATAACATAAATGTGTATCCATATTTTTATTTCAGGAAGGTGTCATATATTAAATTCAAATAATTCTCCCATAAAATAAACCAAATATCTCTATATTATGGTATGTATACATCAATTGAGCCTTAAACTCCAATTAACACTTATATAAAAGAAATTATGATACATTTAATAAGAACTCTCAAATGGATTACCACAAATTAGCAATAAAATACAAAAATTATATAGTATAGCTCAACACATTTACCATTGAGTTGTATTAACACAAATCCAAATCATATAATTTGTCAAAATATATTACTTTATTCGTTCCTTTTCACCCTCATTTTTTCTTACATATTTAGACTTAATATAAATATTAAAAACTCCAACTTATCCTTTACATATTTTTAATAATTTATTTCCTATATATATTTAAAACAAATCTTTAAACTAATAAATGTTATCAAATTATAAAAAATTATGCAAAATTATTCAAAATTAAATGCAATATAACACTTAACCCGAATATGGGTTCCACAACATAAAAACTACATAAAAATTATACAAAAACAGTGTAAAAATATTATAACTATACATATATAACATATATTATGATTATCTTTAAAAATTATCATCAAAAATTATCTTCAAAAATTATGGTCAAAAATAAAAACTTTCTTATATCAATCATTATTACTATTCCTGGAATAACCACTACCCTTCGAACCATATATAATGATTCATTTTCTTTACTTATTCTCTTAAATATCGTCGTTGAATTCGTTTATCAAATCCAAATAATATATGCTCTCCATATATAGATATGTAATCACTTTATATAATATATCAATATGTAACATCAAATATTAAATATATTATTTTTATTCATTTGATGTTTTTTTTTTGGGGGATTCTTTTTTTTTGAGGGATCTTTTATATACTTTAAAACGTAATTTAAGGTATTGATAAAATCTATAAAATATTTCAAATGAAAGGGCTACACTCATAATAATAAGTCCAATTTCAATCCATTCGTTTACCGATAACGCAAAAACAAGCATATTCAAAAACACCACCTTCGTAATTAATCCGTTGACCATTTTGTTTAACTCTAGTTTATCATTTAATTCGTCTTCGATACTTGAATTGATCTCATAATCCTCACTCACTACGATATTTCCTTCATTTTTCAATTCTTCAAAGTCTTCTTCTTCTGATACAGAATTATTTTCTATCGGTACTATTGCTAATTTATTATTATTTGTATTATCAATCTCTTTTTCTGTTTCTTCTATTTCTTCTATTTCTTTGTGATGTCCATGAATTAACTTTTTCCTTTTTTTATCTACATTTTTTGAATAAAGTGATTTCTCACTTTTTTTATTCTTCTTTACATGTGAATCTACAGTATTTCGAATAGATATATTTTTTTCGTCATCATTATCGTGGTCATTAACTTGATTTTCAACGCTCGAAGTTGATTCATAAAATTCATGTAAATTAAATTGGTTATCTCCATCTGATAATATCCTATTATTCCTAATATTTATTATATTCCTTTCAAGGCATAATTCCTGCAAAGAAATGAAATATTTATTAACATATTTCCAATTAATTTTAATTGTTTAACTTAAATGTTTTACCAATACATCAAACAATAATATAAGGTTAATGTAAAACAAATAGATACAAAAACTACAATCAAATATTATTAATAATAAATGAAAATAATCTGTAACTTACATTTTTCCCATATTCAAAAGAACAAATAAAAATTGAAAAAAGAGCATATTTTAAAATACTGACTCTCATTTTTAACTTTATTTGTTAAATAAATGAACTAATATATGTACTTAGAAATAATCTTTATAACTTGATATTTATTCCCATAATAGTAATATTTATAAATAAATTGTATGTCTATAAAAAACATAATTTATTTCATTTATTAACTTTTTCCACTTTCTATAAAATTTATAAATGTATTGTTGTAATAAATTCCGTTATATTCATTAAAACCATTTATGGTTATAAATATTATTTCTTTTTTCAAATAAATATTAACCTTTCTATAAAAAATACACAATTTTTAATATAATTTATAATACATTAATATATTTAGTGTTACGATTCTAATATTTTATGAACTTGTATATGACAAAATAATAAATATAAATTCAAATAATAAAATATTAGATACATATATTTTTTTATATGAATAAATACATATAATGAAAACATTAACCAACGTTGCTATTTACATTTAAACGGTTTCGTATTGTTATACTTCTCCAATTTTTAATTTTATTTAATAATATTCTCGATTTTATTTACCACTTTTTTGTAAAAATATTTATTTTTCATAGATTGGTATATAATCAGTCTGTTTATAAATATATTTCATAATATACAACATCAAATATATTATTTCTATTCAAATCATATAAAATATGTATATCCCCCAAATAAATCAGACATTATAACATTAAATACAACCAATAAAAAAATGACATAAATTGTATAAAACATTACATTCCACGGAATTACCGATTTATCATCATCCCCAAACCTTAAATCATAATTTAATTACTCTGTTAACTTTTTATTTTTCTCATTTCACAAACATATTATCACACCTATAACATTTAAACACTATATCACCTTTATTTTTACATATCTCAATCATAGTAAAAAATACAACAAATAATTTAAATACAAAATCCCATCATATATCAAATATATTGATTAATTCTCTCCTTTTTTAATCAAAATATGCAGAAATTTGAATTATAATTATATTATAATTTTCTTTATATATATTACACCACTATATTTATAATAATGAACAAAATATATCTGACTTATTTAAAATTTATATACCTTTTAAATCGGGACCCTGGACATTTTTTAATTACCAAAAATATTAAATATTCCTATCTTAATATTATTTATTGGATTTTATTTTTTATCTTATTGTTATAATAAACTTTATAGTTACATTAATTCGCTATATACATTTATTATATTGTAATAATTTTACTTAATTATGCAAAAATCAAATTAACAAAAGCATTATATTGTTGCCTTTTTGTTGGCAATAAATGTATTAACCCCAGGATCCAATAATTATGTTGAAGCAAACCCAGAAATTATAAACAAAACAAAAAAAATGCTAAGTCGTTTATTAAAAATAACAAAGCTGCAGTTATATCTACTTTATTTCAACATTAGCACTAACATTTGGTGTAATCCGTTATCAAAAGAATGAAATTACTAAAAAATAATATCCAACAGTGAAACAAAACCCTCAACTGTTCCACCGAACACACAATATCATATAATAAAAGTACATCATCAACAATAAAAAGTGATACCAAACTATCACCATATAATTATACCGAAACATAGTATCCACCAATATCACATTGTAGTTACTGATTCATATTATGAAAATAAACCAAAAATTCAAGTATATCACACACTCTGTAAAAATTAATTGATATAATATAATTAAACAAATGTCAATAATTCGAGACATTTAAGTATCTTTATGTTATAAATCTCCCTTTTTTGTAACATTTTATTTTAATTTGTATATCCCATATATATATGTAATCATATATTGGATTTATTAAAATGTGTCAATATTTAATATTGCAATTCAGAACTTATATATATCCGCATTCTTCCTTTATAATGATTTAATTCCGATTCATCATTGAAAAACCTTTTTGTTTTCCGATATTTCCCCATTTGTTACCATAAAAAACATATTCCTCATATAATACTTATATGTCCTGTTACTTGTGTCATTTATAGTAAAAATAAACCGTAATTTATTCATTATTCCCAGTAGCATCACGACTTATTGTTTATTCCAAATAGTATCATGACATATATTTTTATTTGTAAGTGATATTTGATCTTAATACCATTATTGTAATTGGATTAATAAATAATCAGAATGATTCAATACAAATGTTACATTATATGTAATAATTTTTTATGTTCTTATTTAAAGCATATAATACCAATGTATTTTATGCAAATATATATACACATTATAATAAACTAACTAAAACATTGTTTGCTTTAAAAAAAAATTCATATACATTCATATAAAAAATAAAATATAACATAAATATAATATAACATAAATATAAACAATATAAGATAACATTTTATTTATTTTCTTACCATTGTAACACTACATTGGGAAATTACACTATTAAATAAAACATAAATGGAGAATAAAAATAAGCAATTTCATTAAATAAAATATTAATAAAATGAACGTATTATGATAATATAATTCAACATAACCATGAGCCCTGATCCCTTAAAATCATAATATTTTGTGTGCTTTATAATTTGTGTGTGCTTTATAATTTGTGTGTGCTATTTTTCTTCTCTTGCAATGAGTTCATTTAAATAATTTCCCATTTAAATAATTTCACATTTAAATAATTTCACATTTAATAATTTCACATTTAATAATTTCACATTTAATAATTTCACATTTAATAATTTCTCGTTTAATTAATTATATAAATTTATTTTTTATTTTTAAGTATTAATTTTTTATAAATTCCGTGACATTCTTTTCCTTCCATTTCAAACCTACTTATATAACCTATTTTTACACTTTCTAAAATTTTTTACTTATCAAATCCAAAAATGAGTAAAGGATATATTAAGATTGCTTTGGTACTTTTAAGTCTCGTAGGATATACCCAGAATGTAGCATTTGCAAGCGAACAGCCTTCAGATGTTACTAAGGTCGACCCCGAACCCCAAAAAACAGTGTATGGAAATGTTGAGAAATATATACATATAATATAAATATCCATAATCATTAAATATTTTAAATTCCATTTATAAATTCATTTCTTTCTCTTTTTTTACCCATTAAAATAATCTCACTTTCACCAATAATATTTCGAATCAAAGATTTGAGGAATCCACAAACTTGATATGTACAGACCTTGATGAAATTTTATTAGCAATAAATCATATAATGGAAGCTTCAGAACTTTTAATAAAACTTTCCAAGACTGGTATAGACGATTATTCGTCCTATTCTACAGAAAATGGAGACAAAACTATATATTCTAAGAAAATTGGAAATATGGATATTGGAAGACTTCATCTTACGATCCCATCTACCTCTAACGTATCAAATACCAAACAATATTTAACATGTAAAAATAACTTCAAATTAAATAATCATTATTATATATATCCATATTTTTTTTTTCATTAGTACTCTAACTTATTAAAGGACCTCTGGGATTTCGATGATAACAACAACTCTGGTGGCAAGTTTATTAATGGTACATAAAAAATAATCAATCAATTTAATATCTCCTTATCACTATTTACGCATCTTTCATTTATATCTCCAAAATAATCATCTTTTTAGGAAATCCTGTTCGTGTATACTCCAAATATTTAGTCATGCTTGAAAAACTTAACACAGATCCTAATTATACACCCCTCATAAAAAAATATGCTTTAGCCGCAAATTATAAAGTAACCCAATTTTTTTTTCATTATTCATATTATTATACATATTATTCATATTATTATACATATTATTATTCATATATTATACATATTATTATTCATATATTATACATATCATTATTCATATTATTATACATATTATACATTAATTTACACAATACATATATTTTTTTATCCATTCATTTTGTAGCATTCAAGTGACACAATTATAATTCTTTGTCCTTCAAGAGCTCTAAATTATCTCGGTCAAAATGATGATAAAACTGATATAAAAGAAATGTTAGTAAGTACACAACCAATCCAAACTGACATTGATGCTGAGGAAGCATTAGCCAAATTGGATACTAACATAGCTGGATTTGTAATTAAAACAGGGGACAAAGATAAAGTTGATGTTACTTATATCAATGCTGTAAGCAATATCAAAAAATAATCATTTTTTTCTCATTTTAACATTTATTGAAAATATACTTTATAATTCATATATTTTATGATATTCACACACAAAATATTCACATATTTTATTTTCCATTTTTTTCGTAGATTTATGATTCTGGCAATTCTACCGACTTTGCCAACGATAAAAAAGAGAGAGGACTTGCATATACAAATATCCTAAGCATAGCACAACGCATTTGATCGAGTAAACACCAGTATACCACAAGTATAACTCTTTCAACACTTTAATATTGTAATCGATATTTTAATCAAATTAATTTATCTTTATATGTAGTCCCTATTTAAATTACCATCACAATATTTTGACCGCTTTAAAAATTATTGTTTAGTATGTAATTTCTCCTTCCGTTTGAATTAAAATATATTCAATGTATTCAATTTTGTGAAGAAATCAATTAATCAATGCTATAATTCAACTACATTTTCTCTATGATTGCCCTTTATATTAGTTCGATCATTTTTTTTACGTTAAAAATTTATGTTTCGTACTTTATTATTGTCATAAAACTTGTTAACAATTGTATATCAATATACAAATATCATAAAATATATCGATCACCATCCTCAAATAAAAAATACTTTATATATAAATATAACTTAAATATATATTTATATTTTTTGATTGTTTATTACAATAATGTGTAATTTATTTAATTGATATTAAAAATAAACTGACACCTATTTTAAATTATAATGTAAACAATCTATTAAAACACATTTTATTATAATTTATACCTTCATATATAATAATATTATACTGCTCGGTTATTAAAATATAATTTAAATTCAAATAAATATGATACAAATAATATGTTTTAATAAATACAGTTACCCATCAAATAAAACAAATGCCCGTATATGGCTATGTCTCAATATAACCATAAACTCCAATTAACACTTCTTATATAAAAGAAATTATGATACAATTAATAAGAACTCTTAAATATATTTATCACGAATTTAACAATAAAACATAAAAATACATAATTCAACACATTTACCATTGAGTTGTATTAACACGAAATCCAAATCATATAATTTGTCAAAATATATTACTTTATTCGTTCCTTTTCATCCTCATTTTTTCTTACATATTTAGACTTAATATAAATATTAAAAACTACAGCTTATTCTATACATATTTTTAATAACTTTTTTACTATATATATATTTAAAACAAATCTTTAAACTAATAAATATTATCAAACTATAAAAAATTAAGTAAAATACAAAATCCTAATCCCAATATGGGTCCCACAACATAAAAACTATATAAAAATTATGCAAAAACTGTACAAACATATAACATTATATTTAATTGGTTATATTATTTAATTATTCTTATAAACCACAAAATTATGGTCAAAATTACTTATTTCAAAATAGACAAATTCTTAAAATATATCAACCATTATTACTATTCATGGAATAATCACTGCTCTTCGAATCATATATCAATGGTCCATTCCTTCTTTATTTTTTTTAGTTTTTTCCTTAAATATTGTTTTTTAAATCGATTCCGAAATCCAGATAACGAATACTAATATAAAATGTTACGAAACGTATGATTTATTTGTTAAAATTTGCATATATAATGAAAATATTTTTTTAATTTCTTATTATTACCTTATAATAAATTCCTATAAAAAATACTATTGTACCAAATATCAATAAAAGTATATAAAAATAGTTTGTTGATAACAAACTAAATGATAAAAATCCATATTTTAGCATATAAATCTTTGTTTTTATCGATGGCAAGGATGAACTATCGTCAATGTTATTTTTTAAATTATCATAATCAGTTGATAAAGTAGATAAAATAGATAATACTTTATTATATAAACCATTTTTACTAATATTAGGATCTTTGATAACTTCTTCATAGGTTGCAACAAACTTATTTGCAGCGTTCATACATTCCTCGCATTTTGGGACGTGTCCAGCATCGTTAAAATACATACTACATAATGATGTTAATGCATCATATAATTTAGATATAATGCTCTTGTCCATACTTAAAAAATAAGCATTTCTATCTATAAGATCCTTATAATTTTTATAAGCAGTAACACCTACATCATTTTTATACCACTTGCCATTTTCTATATGTTTAGTATAAAATTTATTTAGACTGTTGTTTTCTCCATTTTTGATTTGGATTAACATATAACTTAACCATATCATAATATATTCAACAATATTGGTGTTACTTTTTGCAGCAGACACAAACTTATCAGAATTCTTAAAAAATTCATCAAAAAAATATAAACATGCAGCACTAATTTTATCGGTTTCCTCTACACAGTTTCCATTATCACAATAATTTTTGAAATCTCTATCATCTTTAAAATTATATTTTCCATTATTCGAATTATATTCTAAATTCTTCGTTATATACTGGAAGATACCACACTAAAAAATTTTTTTTTAAATTATTAGAAATGTGCATTATTGAAAATTTTATTAAAATATTGATAATATTTATATATAATACAATATCAAAAAATGTAAAGGAAAAGATTATTATTAAAAAATGCATATACTATATTTGAATCCATTGTGATGAGATTTTATTTTTGATTTGTAAATTGAGTAAAAGCATGCTGTTTTATATACACTGCATCAAATATGTGACGAAATAATTTAACCTTATATGTAACAACTGTCTGTAGTTAAATATATTATAAGTTTTTCAATAATTAATATAAAATAATAAAATAATATTATTACTAAAGAAATGCTGCATTCCTGGTTTATGATAGTTAGCTAATTCACCTTAAATACAGGGTTGTTTAATACATTTTTTATAATATGTATATAAATTTATACATAAAATTATTATTCTTAATACCTTTCGGTATAATTCTATCACAAACTTATAGTGGCATTGTAATGAGTTTAAAATATATTTTCTTATACATATGCCTTAATAAAGAAAATAAACAATATCATATATTTTGTTTTAATAAATGGCACCCCAAAACTAATTAATATACTGCGCAAATCGGAATAATTGAGAAATATATTATTGATATAATCCTTAAAAGCATATAAATATTATTTAATAATATTGATTAAATTTTTATATACTTGTTTTCTTATAAAATATAATATATTTTCTCAAAAATTATAGTATTTTCAAATTAAGTTATGCTACTTATCTATGCAAATTATATAAATTGATATTATTTTTAATAAATATAGATAAATTAAAAAAAATTTTAATGCATTAAATAAATTTTTTTTATTCGTATATACTTCAACTTTTATGTATACCTTATTGGGAAATTTATATTTTATTTTACGCATAATTTCCATTTTTTAAAACAATTAGCACTTAACCCATACTTAGTATGCTATTTATAAGCTTAAATACGTCTTTGAAAGCATATCGTTTTTAAATAATACTTAGTAAATATATAACACAAATAACTATTGATGGAATTTTAAAGTATAATAAAAAAATATTTGTAAATAGGTTGTTATGTTTCCCTTTAAGAGGAGAAAGATAAGATATATTTTCTCTTTTAATATATAAATTTATGTAAATATTCGCTAATTTTTATGGATTGTCCATTTTTATCTTATATATTCTACTACTATAGTTATCAGTGTATACCCATTCAAATAATTTGTTAAAAATTCTATATTTTATTAATTATATGGTAAAATAATGATAATATAAAACCACATATCCCAAATTGGACCTTTAACAAATGTATAAAAATGATACCTTTATAATGTATTATGTGTCTTTTTGATAAAATTAATATTTAATTGTATAAAGTTCCCGCAATAAAACAACATTTCAATATTAATTATTGGTATTTTATTAGATTATATGTATAGTCATATAATAATAACACATTTTATCTATAACATTAAATTTTATTAATATACTTATGCTTTTTCAAATAACTACTTATAATATATTCCCAATTTATATATACCTCAAAATATAAAGTTTAAAAATTAATAGTGATTAATCTATTATTATACCTTATGATAAATAAATTATGGCATATAAATCAATTTCTATTAATACAAATGTAAAATACAAAAGAATAGTAGCTACAATTAAAACTTAAAAAATATTAGAAGCATAATAATATCTATATACAACGTTATATTGTCGATATATATCAACCTATACTTTATCACTATCTATTATATATCCCCTCCTTAATTAACAATAAAAATATGCCCATATAATGCACAACTATTCAAAATCATCTTATAATTCCTACCCATCCTCACATATAATGTTATTATTACAACATATATTCCCGTAATATAATTTAAATCAAAATAACTTTTACTAAATAAAATATTTCATCGAACAAACAAATCCATTGTATATTATAATCTCCATAATTCAATATAGCCCTGATTAACAAGTTTTATATAATAGACAATTATCATATACCATAATATCACCATTTTATGATATATATAATTCAATATAACCCTAAACCCTACCCCCTTTAATCAACATTTACAAACCACAAATATTATCAAATTATAAAAAGTTACTCAAAATTATAAAAAATTAAATGCAATATAACACTTAACTCTAACCCGAATATGGGTTCTATAAACACAAACTCAACCCTGACCCACAACATAAAAACTATATAAAAATTATGCAAAAATTATGACCAAAAATAACTTCGAAATAGACAGTTTGTTAACATATATAAATGATTATTATTATTCCTAAATGGTCACGCTCTTCGAATCATATATTAATGATTCATTCTCTTCTTTATATTTTTTAGCTTTTCTCTTAAATGTTGTTTTTGATCTCTTTTCCGTAATACAAATAACGAACACTAATATAAAATGTTAAGAAGTGTACGATCTTTTTGTCAACGTTTGCATATATTTAATGAAAATCATTTTTAAATTCTTATTATTTACCTTATAAAAAATTCCCAAAAAGATTGTTATTGCACTGAATATTGATAAAGCTAGAATTAATTTTTTTACTATCGACAAGCTTGATGATGTAACACCAGAACTTTGTACGTGATGTTGTGTTGTTTTTATCGATGGAAGCGATGGAATATTCGTACAATTAGCAACATTATCTTGCTTTTTAAAATTTTCATAATCAGTTGATAAAGTATACCATATTTGACTATATGAAGTGTTTCCAGTAATACTAGAACTTTCATTAAGTTTTTTAAATTTGCCAACAATGTCATTTGCATATCCCAAATATTTCGGGCATTCTAGCTTGTCTTCATCATATTCAGTATGCATTTTACATAATAATTTAAATGCATCATAAAATTTAGATATATCTTTAATATCAATTTTCAACAAATCCATATTTTTAACTATGGCATCCTTAAAATTATTATATTCAGTTTTTTCTTTTAATGTACTATTACAATCTTTACTATGACGTTTACAGTTAGTATAATGCTCATTCTTTTCTATATGATTAGTATACAAATTATTTAGGTTGGGGTTTTCATCTTTCTTTAGGTTTAACATATAATTTAACCATATCATAATGTATATAATAAACGCTTTAAACTGTTCACTACTTAATTCATCATACCTATAAGCAATATTTTTATTGAACAACCATAAGCATGTAGCATTTATTTTATCGAGCTCAGTAATGCATTCATTGTATCCTGAATTCCCTTTAGGGCAATAATTCCTAATACCCGCTATATTATGCATATCACGTTTTTCAGAAATGTTTAATTCATCGGGATAATGTTCAATTGCTATATTAAAATTTTCACACTAAGAAAGAATTTATAAAAGTATAATAAAAATATATGTTAATGAAACTCTTATAAAATAAAATTTAATGAAATTTATAGATTATATAATATCGACAAATACAAGGAAAAGAAATTTTATTAAAAGTGCAAATACCATTTCAGGATCCATTGTGATTTTATTTTGTTTATAATATGTAAATTATGTAACATAATATTGTTTTATATATTTTACGCTTAATAAATGACAAAATAATTGAAGTCTAATATAAAATCGTTTGTGTTTAAATAAATTCCTATCATTTTTAATATTAATTTAAAGGTAATTTGGAACAATATAATAGTTTTATGGAACTTAGATTCCCATGAATTAAGGTTATTTTCTGCATTATAGGTTATATGTATATAAATTTGTGCATAAATTGTTATTCTTAATACCTTTCAGTATAATTCTATAATAAAATCAAAATAAGATTATAATGAATTAAAAATATATCATCTTATACACATGCTTTAATATATAAAATAAACAACATCATATCTTTTGCTTTAATAAATGGTGTCTCAAAATTAATATACTGAAAAAATCGAAACAATTAAGAAATCCATTATTACTATAATGTTTAAAAGTATATAAATAATCATTTTTTAAAATATATTAAATATTTACATGATTGTTTCTTATAATATATAATATATTTTTTTCTAAAATTATAGTATCTTCAAATTAAGTTACATGTTCCATTTTCTATGCAAATTACATAAATTCATATTATTTTTATTTAATATAGATAAGTTAAAAAGTAATTTTAATGCGTTAAATAACTTTATTTTAATTCCTGCATATCCCAATTTAGATGTATTCTCTGTTGGGTAATTTTATAATATATTTTCCCATCTTTTCCATTCTTTAAAACAACAATTAGCACTGAACCAGTATTTATAAGCTTAAATAAGCTTTTGAATGTAAATAGTTTTTAAAATCATACATAGTAGATATTTATTATTAACACATAAATAAGTATTGATCCAAATTTTAAAGTATAATATATAACTATGTTTAATTAGGTTGTTATATTGTCCATTAAGAGGAGAGAGATAAGATATATTAGCCTTTAATATTTAAATTAAGTTGAATATTCGATAAATGTTCTACATTGTTCATTTTTATCTTACATATTATATTGTTATAGTTATCAATGTATATCACTCAAATAATTTATTAAAAATTCTATATTTTATGAATTCTATGGTAAAACAATTATAATATAATACGAGTTAATATGGAATAATCAAATGCCATTTAACATGAATTGAATCTTTAACCCTTTCATCATTGATTCATATTTTTATAATATAAAATTACAAATTCAAATTGGATATTTAACAAAATATATAAATTGATACCTTTATAATGGGTTATTATGTGTCTTTTCGATAAAATTAATATTTAATTATATGAAGATTTCACAATATGACAATATTTCAATATTAACTATTAGTAATTTCTAGATTATATATATAGGCATATACTAATACATCATATCTATAATATTAAACTTTATTAATATACTTATATTTTATTTTTTAACTATTTAAATATATAATTTATTTATACTTCAAAACTATAAAGCTTAAAAGTAAATGGTGATTAATCTAATAGTATACCTTTATAGTAAATAAATTAATGTATATATTAATATCTCTATTATTTGAATTTAAAACATTAGGATAAAATGATACTATACATAATTGTTATTTTAAAGGATAGTATACACATATCTATAATATAATTATTTATTAATATGCACATTTTTATTGATTATTAAAAATGTTAAATGCATAAAATGCCTTTTATAGATAACGTTGTATTGTCGAATATCGATTGACATTTTATGAATATATATTATTATAGTTCAGTTGAATAAAATGATTTGAATCTAAATAAATATTATACAAATCATAATTTTTTCTAAATAAATTTTTCATCAAATAAAGAAACATATTATGATATGCATAATTCCATATAGATTTGGGTTATCAAGGCTTATATAATAGACAATTGTGATAAAGCATAATATAAATTCATATATAATCAATATCTATATTAATATATGCAATATAGACATTTTATTTTAATCATATTAAATCGGCATAAACACACAATTGTATATATTATACTTTATGGGAAATTTGGTATTGATCCATTTCATGTTAGATTATTCCCCTTTTGGTTGCATATTTTGACTTTTTAACTTCATCTTGTGATTAAACATACGGAATGACACATATATTAAATTATTGCTCAAATTATAAAAAATTAAATAAAGATGTAATATTTGGCCCTAACCCGAATATGGGTTCCATAAACACAATCCTGACCCACAACATAAAAACTATATAAAAATTATGTAAAAATTACTTTCCAATAGACAGTTTGTTAACATATATAAATAATTATTACTATTCCTAAATAGTCACTCTCTTCAAATCGTATATTAATGATTTATTTTCTTCTTTATATTTTTTATTTTTTCTCTTATATATTGTTTTTGAGCTCGCTTCCGAAATCCAAATAGCGAATACTAATATAAAATTTTAATAAAGTATGTTTTGTTTGTTAACGTTTGCATATATTTAATGAAAATAATTTTTAAATTCTTTATTATATACCTTATAAGAAATTCCCAAAAGAAATCCTATTGCACCAAATATTGATAAAACTGAAATTAATTTGTTTCCTATCGACGAACTTGATGATGTATCTTCAGAACTTTGTGCAAGAATTTGTTCTGCTTCTTTCGGTTGAGAGGAAGAAATCTTTTTACATTCGTTTTTTAATTTATCATAATTAGTTGATAAAGTAGACAATATTTGATTATAGTAACTATTTCCATTATCAGTATCACTATCAGTAAGGAGTTTTCGATATTCATCAAGAAATTCATTATTATCGTTCAAATAGTTATTGCATTTTTTCTTGTTTTCATCAATTTTAGTATACATTTCACATAAAATTTTAAATAAATTATAAAGTTTAGACACTTTATCATTAGAAATATTCATCAATTTTTTTTTTTTATTTATAACCTCAATGAAACTTTTATACCTTTGGTGATTTTCTATATATACTTTATAAAAATTATTTAGATTGGTAATGGTATCATCTTGAGTACTCTTTAGGTTTAACATATAACTTAACCATATAATAATATAATCAACAACATTTATATTATTTTGCACATTATACGATGACTCAGAACTCCAAAAGAATTGATTAAGCAAAAAATAAAATCCGGCATTAATTTTATCGAGATCACCTTCACATTTATAATTATTACAATAACTATCTAAGAAATTTTTTTCTTTAAATTTATATTCTCCTTCATCCAATGTATCGGAAAAAAAGTCCCATATACTCTTAAACTTTTCACACTAAGAAAACATTTAAAAACAATTATTAGAAATGTATATTATTGAGCATTTTATTAAAATAAAGTTTAATGATATTTAAATATAATACAATATCAAAAATGCATATACCACTTCTTTATTCATTATAATGGAATCTTATTTTCGATTTCTAAATTGAATAAAATAATCCTGCTTTATATACACTGTCCCCAATATGTGATGCAAATACTTTAACCCTATATATAAAAAATGTCTGTAGTTAAGTATATTATATGTTTTTCAATAATTAAATTAATATAGAATAATAAAATAATATTATTACTAAAGGAACGTTTTATTTCTTTTTGTGACAATTATTTAAATTACCTTAAATAGAGGGTTGCTTAATACATTTTTTATTAAATATAAATATGATGGATTTTATACAAAAAATTCTATTCTTACTAACATCTGGTATAGCTTTATTATAAAAATGGATATACTTTTATAAATAATTTAAAGTATTTTTGAACATAGAAAAGGAATATATTTGTATCTTATGTTTTGGTCATTGTCCTTCAAAAAATTAAATGCTGTATATAACTAAAAAATAAAAAGTTATATTATTACTATAATCCTTAAAAGTATATAAATAGTGATTTTTAAAGATATATTAAATATTTATATACTTGTTTCTTATAATATATACCAATATTTTATTAAAATTATAACATTTATAAAATAAGTTGCATTGCTCCCTTTTTTAATTGCATGTACATAATTTTAATCTTGTTTTTATTTAATATAGATAAATTAAAAAATAATTTTAATGCATTAAATAGCTTTAGTTTTATTCCTATATATTTCAATTTAAAAATATACCTTATTAGGTAATTTTATAATATATTTTGCACATATTTCTCACGGTTTAAAACGAGAATTAGCACTGAAACCGTATTTATAAGCTTAAATAAGACTGTTAATCCATATTGTTTTAAAAATAATATTTAGTAGATATTAATTATTAACATATAAATAACTATTGATGTGAAATTTTAAGTATAATAGAAAACTATGTGTAATTAGTTTGGTATATTTTCATTTTAGATAGGAGAGATAAGGGAAGTATGCTTTTTTAAGACAATTATGTAGCCATATAATATTTACCTATTCTATATAACTAATTATGTCTTGTATTTCTTTAAAATTAAACTTTCAGTTCATATATACATTAAAAATAACTTAGAATTATTACTTTTCTAAATATGTAGTTTGCTTTTATATTTTATAATAAACTATATTTACTTCTATGATGAAAAACTATAAAATTATTAATATTATTTTTCTTGGTATTGTTAATTCTAATATTAGCACATTAACAAAATACTAAGTCGGAATTGTATTATTTCATTTGATGTTTTGTGCATACAATTTAAATTTTATCATACCTTTAATAATATATATAATGAATTTATACCCATGTAGTGTATCAAATTAACATAATATATTTTTTCGTATTTAATACGTTTATCTATTGTTATTACTATTATTATTGTTACTGCTATATCACAGTATAGTACAACGTAATAATTAATGCTTTTAATAAAAATAATTTAAATCAATGAATAATATTTCCTCGTTTCATAGTTTTTAAATCAACTATTTTAGAACAAATATGCTATCTCGTAAAAACATTATATTCAAGTTATATATTTGTGAATTTGTATGTATATAATAACCTAATAAAAATACTATTAGTTCAAATTAAATTAATTATTACATACTTTTTCTATATACTTTGCATTAATACATAATTTGATATGATTCCCAAATTTAACGTATTTAGTGCTTGGTCATTGATACAATACTATATATATAAATAATAGAATAATAACTTTAATTTTATCTATCATATTGTTTGTAATTATTATAATAAAATATGATATTAAATTTTATTAATATATTTATATTTTTTCTTTTAACTATTTAAAAAACAATTTATTTGTGCCTCAAAACTATAAAGTTTAAAAATTAATAGTGATTAATCTAATATTATACCTTTATAGTAAATAAATTAATGTATACAGAACTATTTCTATAATTTGAATTTAAAGCTTTAGCATAAAATGTAACTATATATAATCAAACATTAAAAGGATAGTATACATATATTTATAATTTAATTTTTTATTAATATACATATTTTTATTGATTATTAAAAATGTTAGATGCATAAAATGCCTTTTATAGATATTGTTGTGTTGTTGAACGTCGATCGATATACCATACGTCTATATTTTATGATTATCTATTATACATTGGTAATATGTTTAATTAATGTTAAAAACACATATGTTAATCCGAATATATATTGTAATGTAGGCAATTGTTCCAAATGAATCATCATATAATGCTATTATTACAGTTCAGTTGGCGTAATATAATTGAAATTAAAACAAATATGATACAAATAATAAGTTTATTAAATAAAATGTTTCATCAAATAAATAAATATATTGCGTATTATGATATGCATAATTCAATATAGCTCTGGGTTAACAAGTCTTATATAATAAATAATTATGATATATCATAATATGAATTAATATATCCAATATAGACATTTTATTTTAATCATATTAAATCGGCATGAACACTCAATTATATATATTATAACTTATAAATATGTTATGTACCCCCTTTCATATTAATGGTAGTACCCATTTGGAGAGTACATATTTTTAACTTCATCTCGAAATTGAACATACGGGATGATACATATATTAAATTAGTGTTTAATTATAAAAATTAAATACAGATATAATACTTACCCCTAACCCGAATATGGAGTCCACAAATATAACCCTGACCCACAACATAAAATCTATTTAAAAATTATACAAAAACAGCATAAAAATATTATAACTATACATATATAACATTATATATTATTGAACATATTATTTAGTTATTCTTATAGACCCAATAATTATGTTCAAAAATTATTTATTTTCAAATAGACAATTTATTAACATATATCAATCATTATTAATATTCCGAAGATAGCCATTACTCTTCGAATATTATATTAATGATCCATTCTCTTCTTTATTTTTTTAGCTTTTTTCTTAATTGTTGTTTTTGAGATCGTTTCCGAAATCCAAATAACGAATACTAATATAAAATGTTAAGAAACGTATTATTTTTTTGTTAACGTTTACATATATATAATTAAAATAATTTTTTAACTGACTTATTATTTACCTTATAAGAAATTCCCCAAAAAATTGGTATTGCAACTAATATTGATAAAACTGGAATTAATTTGTTTAATATTGGCGAACTTGATTTAACGTCAGAATTTTGTTCATAATTACCTTCAGAACTTTTTACATGAGGTTTTATTGTTTTTATCGGTGGAAGCGATGGAATATCCATACAATTAGCACCATTACATTTCTTTTTAAAATTATCATAATCATTTGATAAAGTACACAATACTTGCCTATATGAACTGCCATCAGTATTATTAGAATTTTCATTAAGATTTGCATATTTTTCAACAAATTGATTAGCTTTTTCTAAATATTTCGTGCAATCTGGCGTGTTTGCATTAAATTCAGTATACATGCTACATAATAATTTAAATGCATCATAAAATTTAGACATATTTTCAATACTAATATTCAACAAATCCTTTTTCTTATTTATGATTTCCATATAATTTGCACATCCCGTTATTTTTTTTAATGAATCACTACAATCTTTACCATCATTATCACAATTAATATAATACTTATTATTTTCTATATGTTTATTGTAAAATTCACTTATATTCTTAAACTCATCAGCATTCGTTATGCTTAACATATTACTTAACCACATCATAATGTATTCAACAATATTTATATCACTTTTTTGATTTTTCACAAAAAATTGCTCAAACAACCATAAACATCCAGCCTTGATTTTATCTAAATCAGTTTTACATTCTTTTTGGCTTCCTGGACCTTCATTAGGGCAATAATTTTTAATTTTCCCATTTTTATGAAAATCATAATCTGTAGATTTGCCTAATTCATCGGGGAAATAGTTTCTCAATGTACCAAACCTTATACACTAAGAAAGCATTTAAAAAAGTACAATAAAAATATATGTTAATGAAACTTTTATAAAATCAAATTTAATGAATGTATAGGTAATATAACATCAAAAAATATAAGGAAAGCCAAATTTTATTAAAAAATGCATATACCAGGAGATAATCCATTATAATTTTATTTTTTTTATAATATGTAAAATATATATCATCATATTATTTTATATATTTTATGCTTAATAAATGACAAAATAATTGAACCATAATATAAAATTGTCTGTGGTTAAGCATGCTATTATTATTCTTAATATCAATTTAAAGATAATATGGAACAATATAATACCTTTATGGTAGTTAAATAAATTGCTTTATTTTGGGAGTATTTAATACATTTTTTATCATATGTATAAATAATCCAATATTGCATGAATTGTTATCCTTAATACCTTCCGGTATAATACTATCACAAAATTAAAGTAACATCATAATGATCTTAGAGTATATCTTCTTATATATACGCTTTAATATATAAAATAAACAACACCATATTTTTTGTTTTAATAAATGGTAACCCAAAACTAATATACTAAACAAATCGAAACAATTAAGAAATCCATATTAATATAATCCTTAAAGTGTATAAATATATTTTTTCTAATATATTCTAAATATTTATATACTTGTTTCTTATAATATATAATATAATCTTTTCTAAAATTATAATATTTACAAAGTTGTATTGTTCCATTTTCTATGCAAATCACACAAATTTATATTGTTTTTAATGAATGTAGATAAATTTATAATACATTTTAATGATCCCAATAATTTTATTTTTATTCCTATATACTTCAATTTGTAAGTATGCCTTATTGGATAATTTTATAATATATTTTACGCATAATTTCCACGGTTTAAAACGACAATTAGCACTGAACCCGTATTTATAATCTTAAATAAGACTTTAAGTTAATATTGTTTTTAAAATCATACTTAGTAGAAATTAAATATTAACATATAAATAACTATTATGTAAATTTTAAAGTATAATAGAAAACTATGTTTGATTATGTCATTATTTTACCCTTTAATAGGAGAGAGATAAGATATATTAGCCTTTAATATATATATTTATACAAGTATTCGCTAAATATTATACATAATTTTATCTTATATATTATACTGTTATAGTTAATGTATATCGTTCAAATAATTTATTAAAAATTCTATATTTTATTAATTCTATGGTAAAACAGCGACAATATAATATGCGTTAATATGGAATAATCAAATGGTATTTAACATGAATTAAGTCTTTAACACTTTCTCCATTGATTCATATTTTTAGAATATTAAACCACATATCTCAAATTAAATCTTTAACAGATATATAGCATTGATACCTTTATAATGTATTATTATGTGTCTTTTCGATAAAATTAATATTTAATTATATGAATTTTCCACAATAAAATAATATTTAATATAAGTTGTTCGTAGAGTATTTTGTTAGATTATATATATGGGCGTATAATAATAACGCTATTCTATCTTTCATATTATTTATAATTATCAGAAAAAACTATAACATTAAATTTTATTAATATACTTATATTTTGTCTTTTAACTACTTTAAATATATATTTCCAATTTGTATATACTTCAAAATATAAAATTTAAAAATTAATAGTGATTAATCAAATATTATACCTTTATAATAAATAAATTAATGTATATATAACTATTTCTATCAATATTAATTAAAACTTTAACATAAAATGATACTATATATAATCGAAAGTTAAAAGGATAGTATACATATATCTATAATGTAATCTTTATGTATTACTAAAAATGTTAGGTGCATAAAACATCTTTTATAGATATTGTTGTGTTGTTGAACCTCGATCGATATTTTATGAATCCATATTTTATGACTACCTATTATATATTGGTAATATGTTTAATTAATCTTAAAAACACACATATTAATATGAAGATATATTATAATGTAGGCAATTGTTCCAAATGAATCGAATTATAATTATACTCTGATATATAAAATTATTATACTGTTCGGTTATAAAAATACGATTTAAATTAAAATAAATATGATGCAAATAATACGTTTTACTAAATAAAATGTTTCATCAAATAAAGAAATATATTATGATATGCATAATTCATTATAATTATGATTAACAAGCTTTATATAATAAATAATTATGATATAGAATAATATGAATTAATATATTCAATATAGACATTTTATTTTAATCATATTAAATCGGCATGAACACTCAATTATATATATTATAACTTATGAAAAAATGTGATGTAGCCCTTTTCATATTAATGGCAATGCTCCTTTGGGAGTACATATTTTTAACTTCATCTCGAAATTAAGCATACGGAATGATACGTATATTTAATTAGTGTTCAACTTATAAAAAATTAAATAAAGATATAATACTTAGCCCTAACCCCAATATGGGTTCCACAACATAAAAACTATATAAAAATTATGCAAAAATTACTTCGAAATAGACAGTTTCTTAAAATACATCAATCGTCATATTCAGAATAATTTATTAATGATCAGTTTTCTTCTTTATTTTTTTAGCTTTTCTCTTAATTTTTGTTTTTGAAATCGTTTCCGAAATCCAAATAACGAATACTAATATAAAACGTTAAGAAGCGTATGATTTTTTTGTTAAAATTTGCATATATAATGAAAATAATTTTTAAATTCCTTATTATTTACCTTATAAGAAACTCCAAATAAAATTAATGCTGCAACAAATATAATTGCAATTGATATTAGTGTATTTTTTATTACCGAATTTCGTGGACAAGCTACAAATGGTGAGGTACTACTACATTCAAGAGTATTATATTTCTCTTTAAATTTTTTATAATCATTTGATAAACTAGACAATAGTTGATAATAAGAACTTCCTTTATTAATATCTAAAGCATTTTTAAGTTTTTCATATTTTTCAAATAATTCTCCAGCATTTTCTAAACATTTATTGCATTCGTAGTCACTTGCACCAATTTCATTATACATGTTACATAATGATTTAAATGCATCATAAAAATTAGATATATCTTTAATATCGATATCCATCGATTCTATTTTTTTTTTTATAACATCCTTACTAATCTTATTATCACTATTACTATTAGCATTTATTTTCTGCTTATAACAATTATTTGTTTCTATATCTTGGGTATAAAGCTCGTTGAATATGGTCATTCTATTTTCTTTTTTTTGATTTAGTTTATAACTTAACCATAAAATAGCATATTCCACAAGTTTATCACCCTCTAAATTTTCATTCTTATTTTTATCATTAAGTAAAGTTAGCAATGCTATAAAAGAAGAGCTAAGTTTTTGGTCATCACTACCACAGTTATTATCAGAGAAAGCTACTTTTAACAAATGCGAAGAATCATATTCTCCCGGGTTGTTCGGATCATCAACAACATATTTATCAACCGTATTAATTAGATCACACTACGAATATATTTTACGAATTAAACAAAAAATGTATTAACATAAATGGTACTAAAATTAAAATTAATATAATTTATAGGAATGCAACATACGAATAATATAAGAACATGATATATACCACATTAGAAGACATTATAATGAAATTCTGTTATAATTTGGAGATTATGTGGGATGATATTATTTATATATGTTGTATTTACTTAATCTCTTTACATAGCAGTTATCTTTCGCTAGACATATTATTCTTAATTTTAACTTCATATAAAATAATAATACATTAGTATTACTAAAATCATATTATATTTATTTTATGGAAATTAGCTAAATTAACTTAAATAGAGGGTTGCATAATACATTTTATACAAAAAATACTATTCTTACTAACATTTCGTATAACTTTATTATAAAAATTAATATACTTTTATAATGAATTTAAAAAATATATACATATGCTTTAATATAGAACACAAACAACGTCATAAAATTAAAATACTACACAAATATAAAAAATTAAGAAAGTTATTATTATTAGAATCCTTAAAGTATATAAATAGTAATTTTTTAAATATATTAAATTTGTATATACTTGTTTCTTATAATATATATTATAGTTTTTTCTAAAATAATAGCATTTTCAAATTTAGCTACATGCTCCATTTTCTATGCAAATTACATAAATTTATATTATTTTTATTTAATATAGATAAATTAAAAAATAATTTTAATGCGTTAAATAACTTGATTTTATTCCTACATATTTCAATTGAGAAGTATTATCTATTGGGTAATTTTATTATATATTTTCCCATCTTTTCCATTATTTAAAACAACAATTAGCACTAACCCATACTTATTAATATATTTATAAGATTAAATAAATCTTTGAATGTAGATTGATTTTAAAATAATACATAGTAAATATTAAATATTAACATATAAATAAGTATTGATGCAAATTTTAAAGTATAATAGAAAGCTATATTTAATTAAGTTGTTAAATTGCTCTTTAAGAGGAGAGAGATAAGATATATTTGCCATTTTAATATATCAATTTAGATAAAAATTTCCTAAATACTATGCATTGTTCATTCTTATATTATATATTTATTGATATAGTTATCAATGTATGTACATTCAAATAATTTATTAAAAATTCTATATTTTATTAATTATATGGTAACGTAATGTTTTAGATTAAAAATGATTATTCAATAAAAACTAATAATATAATAAGAGTTAATATGGAATAATAAAATGACATTTAACATGAATTGAGTCTTTATCATTTTTTCCATGGATCCAAATTTTTATAATATTAAACCCCATATCCCAAATTGAATCTTTAACAAAAATATAATCATTGATATCTTTATAATGTATTATTTGTCTTTTCGATAATATTAATGTTTAATTATATGAAGGTTTCACAATAAAATAATATTTCAATATTAGTTATTAGTATAATATTTTACCAGCTTATATATATAGGTATATAATATTACGTTATTCTATTTATCATATTATTTATAATTATTAAAACAAAATATGATAAAAAATTTATTAATATACTTATATGCAATTATATTAACTATTTTAAAATATAATATATTTATACCTCAAAATATAAAATTTAAAAATTAATAGAGATTAATCTATTATTATACCTTTATGATAATTAAATTAATATATAAAACTATTCCTACCAATATAAATTAGAACATTAGCATAAATTCAAATTATTGAAATGAAAAAAATGAGTATTATATATATTTATAATTTATAAATTTATTATAATATATCTATAGTACATTTTTTATGTATTACTAAAAATGTTAGATGCATAAAATGCCTTTTATAGATAACGTTGTATTTTCGATTCTCGATCGGTATTTCATGCATCTATATTTTATGAATATATATTATTACAGTTCAGTTCGATAACATGATTTAAATAAAAATATATATAATATAAGTTATAAGTTTTACTAAATAAAATGCTTCATCAACCAAAGAAACATATTATGTTATACATAATTCAATATAGTCCCTGATTAACAAGTTTTATATAATAGGAAATTATGATATATATAATATGAATTGATATATAGTCAATATCTATAATAATATATGCAATATAGACATTTTATTTTAATCATATTAAATCGGCATGATCACTCAATTATATATATTATAACTTATAAAACATGTTACGAAATTCATTACATATTAGCTTATACCCCTTCTTGGTTGCATATTTGGACTTTTGATTTCATCTTGTGATTAAAAATACGGGTATAGTACATATATTAAATTAGTGTTTAATTATAAAAATTAAATAAAGATATAATACTTAGCCCTAACCCGAATATGGGTTACATAAACACAACCCTGACCCACAGCATAAAAACTATATAAAAATTATGCAAAAATTATTTCCCAATAGACAACTTCTTAACATTTATTAATCATTATTAATCTTCGAATCATATATTATTGATTCATTTTCTTCTTTATATTTTTTATTTTTTCTCTTATTTGTTGTTTTTTAAATCGTTTCCGAAATCCAAATAATGAATACTAATATAAAATGTTAAAAAGCGTATTATTTTTTTGTTAACGTTTACATATGTATAATTAAAATAATATTTAAATGTAATATTTTTTAATTCCATATTATTTACCTTATAAGAAATTCCAAAAAAAAATCCTATTGCACCAAATATCGATAAAACTATAAATAATTTTGTTGCTATCGATGAACTTGATGTAAATCCAAGTCTTTGTGCAAAAATTTCTGATGCTATCCCTGGAAGAGGTGGAATATCATTACATTTATTTTTAAAATTAATATAATCAGATGATAAAGTAAACAATATTTTACTACATGAACTTTTTCCAGTAATATTACAATTTCCATCTAATTCTTTATATTTTTCAACAAATTTATTAGCCTTTTCCAAAATTTTCTCACAATTTGGCTTGCTTTCATCAAATTCAGTATACATATTACATAATATATTAAATGCTTCATATAATTTAGATATAATATTTTTATTCATATCATTATTCGTCAAATCGTGTTTTTTATCTATAAGATCCTTATAATTTTTATACTCCGAAACATTATCTATAGGATTTGTGTACTTATCATTATTTATAGTTGTATCATAAAAATGTTTTAGATGGCTGATGTTGCTATTAGTATTTTCTTTTAGGTTTAACATATAACTTAACCATATAATAATGTAATCAACAATATTGGTGTTACTTTTGGCAACAGACTTAAACAACTCAGAAGTCCCAAAGAATTCATCAAAAAAATATAAACAACCAGCATTAATTTTTGCGATAGGATCATTACAACCACTAGTACAATACTTTTTGAAATACTCATCAATAAATTGATACTCTCCATTACTCAATTCATCAGGAAATTTCGCCTTTACTAAAAGGAAGTTACTACACTAAAAAACATTTAAAAACAATTAATAAAAACGCAAATTATTAAAATAAAGTTTAATGATATTTATATATAATGCAATATCAAAAAATGTAAAGGAAAGCATTATTATTAAAAAATGCATATACCAGATTTTTATCCATTGTGATAAAATTTCATTTTAGATTTGTAAATTGGGTAGAATCATCTGTTTTATATACGTTGTCCCCAATATGTGACGCAAATACTTTAACCCTATATATAACAATTGTTTGTAGTTAAATATATTATAACTTTTTAATAATTAAATTAATATGAATAATAAAATAATATTATTAGTAAAGAAACGTTATATTTCTGTTTATGATAATTAGCTAAATTACCTTAAATAGAGGGTTGCTTAATACATTTTTGATTAAATATAGATATGATGTATTTTATACAAAAAGTGCTATTCTTACTAACATCTGGTACAACTTTATTATAAAAATTAATATACTTTTATAATGAATTTAAAATATGTTTGAACATAGAAAAAGAATATATTTATATTTTATGTTTTAATGATTTCTCATCTAAAACTTAAATACTATATAAATATAAAAAATAAAAAATAATATTATTACTATAATCCTTAAAAGTATATAAATCGTCGCTTTTAAAAATATATTAAATTTTTATATATTTGTTTCTTATAATATATAATATAGTTTTTTCTAAAATTATAGTATTTTCAAATTATGTTGCATGTTCCATTTTCTATATAAATTATATAAATTTATATTATTTTTATTTAATATAGATAAATTAAAAAATAATTTTAATGCGTTAAATAACTTTATTTTTATTTCTAGATATTCCAATTTAGAAGTATTTTCTATTGGGTAATTTTATAATATATTTTTCCATCTTTTCCATTCTTTAAAACAATTTGCACTGAACCCGTATTTATAAGCTTAAATAAGTCTTTGAATGAATATTATTTTTAAAATAATGCTTAGTAAATATTAACACATAAATAAGTATTGATGCAAATTTTAAACTATAATAGAAAACGATGATTAATTAGGTTGTTATATTGCACTTTAAGAGGAGAGAGATAAGATATATTTGCTCTTTTAATATGTAAATTTAGATAAATGGTCGCTAAATGTCCTACATAGTTTATTTTATTGTTATAGTTATCAATGTATATACATTCAAATAGTTTATTAAAATATTTATATTATATTAATTTTATGATAAAACAGTGCTATTTGTAATTAAAGATTATTTATTAAACAATGATAATATAATACGCGTTAATATTAAATAATAAAAAGATATTTAACGTTGAGTCTTTATACTTTTTTTTATTTATCCATATTTTATAATATAAAATTATAAATCCCAAATTGGATCTTTAACAAATATATAAAAATTATACCTTTATAATGCATCATTATGTGTCTTCAATAATATTAATATTTAATTATATGAAGGTTTCACAATAAAATAATATTTCAATATTAGTTATTAGTATAGTATTTATTAGATTATATATATAGGCATATAATAATAACGATATTATATCTATCAAATTATTTACAATTAGTATAACAAACTATAACATTATATTTTATTAATATACTTATATTTTATTTTTTAAATCTTTTGAAATATAATTTATTTATACCTCAAAAGTATAAAGTTTAAAAATTAATAATGATCAATCTAATATTATACCTTTATAGTAAATAAATTAATGTATATATAACTATTTATATCAATATTAATTAAAAAATTAACATAAAATGATACTAAATACAATCGAAAGTTAAAAGGATAGTATACATATATCTATAATTTATTTTTTTATTAATATCCATAATTCTATTGATTATTAAAAATGTTAGATGCATAAAATGCCTTTTATAGATATCGTTGTATTGTCGATACTCGATCGATATTTTATGAATATCTATTATTACAGTTCGGTTATTAAAATACAATTTAAATAAAAATAATAATGACACAAATAATAAGTTTTACTAAATAAAGAAATATATTATGATATGCATAATTCAATATAGCTCTGGGTTATCAAGTTTTATATAATGAAAATTATGATATAGAATAATATGAATTCATATATAATCAATATAGACATTTTATTTTAATCATATTAAATTGGCATGAACACTCAATTATGTATATTATAACTTATGAAAAAATGTGATGCGACACATCTCATATTAATGGATATGTTCCTTTTGGGGGTATATTTGGCTTTTGAATTTCATTTCGTGATTAAACATACAGAATTATACATATATTAAATTAGTGTTCAAATTATAAAAAATTAAATATAATATAATACTTATCCCTAACCCGAATATGGGTTCCACAAAATAAAAACTATATAAAAATTATGTAAAAATTATTTCCAAATAGACAGTTTCTTAAAATATATAAATCATTATTACTATTCCTGAAATAGTCATTCTCTTCGAATTATATATTAACGATTCATTTTCTTCTTTATATTTTTTATTTTTTCTCTTATATATTGTTTTTGAGCTCGTTTCCGAAATCCAAACAACGAATACTAATATAAAATGTTAAGAAGCATACGTTTTCTTTGTTAATGTTTGCATATATATAATATTTTTTTTTTTAATTCCTTATTATTTACCTTATAAGAAATTCCTAAAAAAAATGCTATTGCACCAAATATCGATAAAACTGTAAATATTTTGTTTCCCATCGGCGAACTTGATGATGCATCTTCAAGTGTAGATGCTAATGCAGAAATGTCTGCTGTTATCTCTGGAAGCGGTTGAACATTTTTACATTTATTTTTTAAATAATCATAATCATTTGATAAAGCAGACAATATTTGATTATTTGAGGTACCCTCAGTATTACTGCCATCTTTGAGCTTTTTATATTTTATAACAAAACTAGTAGCATCATTTAACAGTTTTTTGTTATCTGTATTCGTTGCTTTATTAGCATACATACTACATATTAATTTGGATGCATCATAAAATTTAGAAAGATCTTTAAAATCAATATCCAACAAATCTTTTTGTTTATTTATGAATTCCTCAAGAAATGTAAATTTATTGGAATCACCTGTAAAATTACTATATTTAGTATTACCAATTACATGTTGAGTATAAAATTCGTTTATATTGCTGGTTTTGTGATCTAAGTTTTGATTTAATTTGTAACTTAACCATAAAATAATATATATAAAAAATGGTTGAGTAATATATTCATTATCACCTATCTTTGGGTATTTAGTAAAATATTTTCCAAGTAACCATAAAAATCCAATCGTAATTTTTTCGAGGTCAGTATCGCAGTTATTATTAGGGCAGTACTTATCGAAATTTGTAATTTTATTAAATTCAGATTTTGGTATACCGCCTAATTCATCGGGTAAATGCAACCTCAAAAGATCAAAGTTTGAACACTAAGAAACCATTTAAAAAAAATGATAAAAATATGTATTAAGAAAATGTTATTAAAATAAAACTTAATGAAGTCTATAGGAAATATAATATCAAAAAGTGTACATACTAGACTATCATCCATTATGATGGAATATAATTTATAATCCTAGGTTAAGGGGATATCATATTATTTTTATATATATATACTAAAATAGGTAATACAATTATTTAATCCTATATACAGGAATTATTTGGAGATAAAAATGTTTTTATTATTATTAATTTCAATTTAAAATAAATATGAAATAATAATATAATGTTATTACTAAAAGAATATTATATTTTTGTTTATGGTAATTAGATAAATTGCCTTATTAGGGGTGTTGTTTAATACATGTTTTATCATATGTATATATAATACAATTCTGGATAAATTGTTATCCTTAATAACATTCATGTGAGAATTACTATAAAAATTAAAGTAACATTGTAATGAATTTAAAATATATCTTCTTATACATATGCTTTAATATAGAAAATAAACGTCATTTCTTTTGTTTTAATGATTGTCCTTCTAAAAATTAAATACTGTATAAATCTAAAAAATTAAAAATTATATTATTACTATAATCCTTAAAAGTATATAAATAGTAATTTTTTTAAATATATTAAATTTTTATATACTTGTTTTTTATAATATATAATGTAGTTTTTTCTAAAATTATAGTATTTTAAGGTTAAGTTATATGCTCCACTTTTTATGCAAATTATATAATTTTAATATTATTTTTATTTAATATATATCCATTCCAATTATATTTAACATTTTCAATAACTTTATTTTTATTTCTATATATTCCAATTTATAAATATTCCTTATTGGGTAATTTTATAATATATTTTGCACATATTTCCCACGGTTTAAAACGAGAATTAGCATTGGACCCGTATTTATAAGCTTATATAAGTATTTTAATGCATATTGTTTTTAAAATAATACTTAGTAAATATTAAATATATAACACATAAATAAGTACTGATGAACATTTTTAAGTATAATAGAAAATTATGTGTACTAGGTTGGTATATTGCACTTTGAGAGGAGAGATAAGGGAAGTATGATTTTTTAAGACAAGGATGTAGCCATATAAGATTTACCTATTCTATATAGCTAATTATATTTTTTACCATTAAACCTTTTAACTCATGTATGTATATATTAAAATTATTCATTAAAAATAACTTAGAGTTATTAATTTCTAAATATATGGTTTGCTTTTGTATTTATAATAAACTATATTTTTAAGTAAACTATAAAATTATTAATATTATTTTGCTTGACAGTGTTAATTCTAATATTATCGCATTAAAGCATATTAAAATGAATGTTATAATATTTCATTTGATCCTGTATGCATACAATTTTATTCTTATTACAATTTTAATAATATATATAATGAATTTATACTCATGTAATGTTTCAAATAAACATCATATGTTTGTTCATATTTAATATTTTATTTATTGTTATTACTATTATTATTGTTACTGCTAGATCACTGTATAGTACAACGGAATAATTAATGCCCTTAATATAAATACTTTAAATCAATGGATGATATGTCTGTGATTCATTGTTTAAAGTATAAACAGATATACTATCTCATAAAACGATATATTTATAATACATATTTATTAATTTATATATTATAACCTAATAAAAATAATATTAGTTCAAATTAAATTAATATTATTTGCCTTTTCGATAAAATTAATATTAGTATTTAATTATATGAAGTTTCCACAATAAAACAATATTTCAATATTAGTTATTAGTAGACCATTTTATTAAATTATATACATAGATATATAATAATAACGCTATTCTATCTATCATGTTATTTATAATTATTAGGACAAAATATGATATGAAAATTTATTAATATACTTATATTTTATTTTTTTAAAATTTTAAATATAATATATTTATACCTCAAACTATAAAATTTAAAAATGAATATTGATTAATCTAATAGTATATCTTTATAGTAAATAAATTAATGTATATATAAGAATCTCTATTATTTGAATTTAAAACCTTAATATAAATATAAAGAAAATGATATTATATACAATCGAAAGTTAAAAGGATAATATACATATATCTATAATATAATTTTTTATCAATATGCATATTTTATTGATTATTAAAAATGTTAGATGCATAAAATGCATTTTATAGATAACGCTGTATTATCGAATATCGATCGATATTTTATAAATATCTATTATTATAATTCGGTTGTTAAAATACAATTTAAATTAAAACAAATATGATACAAATAATAAGTTTATTAAATAAAATGTTTCATCAAATAAATAAATAAATATATTGCATATTATGATATGCATAATTCAATATAGATATGGGTTAACAAGTCTTATATAATAAATAATTATCATATATCATAATATGAATAAATATATGCAATATAGACATTTTTTTTAATCATATTAAATCAGGATGAACACTAAATTATATATATTATAATTTATGAAAAAAAATTATGTGACTCTTTTCATATTAATGGTAGTACCCCTTTTTTGGTTGCATATTTAGGCTTTGCCGCGTGATTAAACATATGTGAATGGTCATATATTTAATTAGTGTTCAAATTATAAAAAATTAAATGCAATATAATACTTAGCCCTAACCCCAATGTGGGTTCCACAAACACAACTATGACCCACAACATAAAAATAATATAAAAACTATGATCAAAAATTACTTCGAAATAGACGCTTTCTTAAAATACATCAATCTTCATACTCGGAATAATTTATTAATGATCAGTTTTTTTCTTTATTTTTTTAGCTTTTCTCTTAAATGTTTTTGAACTCTTTTCCGAAATCCAAATAATGAATACTAATATAAAATGTTAAAAAGTATACGATTTATTTGTTAAAATTTGCATATATAATGAAAATAATTTTAAATTCCTTATTATTTACCTTATAAGAAATTCCCAAAAAAATTGATATTGCACCAAATATCAATAAAACTGGAATTATTTTGCTTACTATCGATGAACTTGATGATGCAATATCAGGATTATCTACACCTTGTTCAAAACTATCTACACCTTGTTCAAAACTATCTACACCTTGTTCAAAACTATCTACACCTTGTTCAAAACTATCTACACCTTGTCCTAAACCATCTATATATTGTCCAGGCTTTTCTTTTGTTTTTGCCGATAGAGAGGATAAAATATCTTTACATTCCTTTTTAAAATCATTATAATCAGTTGATAAAGTGGACAATAGTTTATTATATGAACCATTTCCAGTATTACTAGTATCTTTCTTAAGCTCTTCATATTTATTAAAAAATTCATTATTATCATCCAAATAATTCTCGCAATTTTTTTTTTCATAATCAAGTTCATTATACAGGTTACATAATGATTTAAATGCTTCATAAAATTTAGTTACAATATTACGATCCATATACAAAAATTCCTTTCTTTTATCTATAAGACCCTTATAATTATCATGATCATGATAATTAAATTCACTTTTTTCCGTCTTATACTTACCACAAGTATTTATGTAATTATTATAAAAAGTATCTATAATGTTTTCTTCACTTTTCTTTAGGTTTAACATATAACTTAACCATATCAAAATGTAATCAACAATATAGGGGTTACTTTTTGAAGGAGAGGGTAACACACCAGAATCGCTATAGAATTGATCCAACAAATATAAACATCCAGCACTTATTAAATCGAAATCATTTTCACATCGCTTATTATCACAATAATCATTTAAAAATTTATCATCTTTAATTTCATAGCTTTCTTTATCTTTCAATTCATCGGAAATCCATTCCCTTACACTCTTGAACTCTTTACACTAAAAAACATTTAAAAACAATTAATAAAAACGCGAATTATTAAAAATTTTATTAAAATAAAGTTTAATGATATTTATATGTAATACAATATAAAAAAATGTAAAGGAAACTATTATTTTTAAAAAAATGCATATACCATTTCCTTATTCATTATAATTGGATTTTATTTTTGATTTGTAAATTGAATAAAATCATGCTGTTTTTATATATACTATACCAAATATGTGACCCTAATACTTTAACCCTATATATAACAGTTGTCTGTAGTTAAATATATTATAATTTTTTCAATAATGAAATTAATATAGAATAATAAAATAATATTATTACTAAAATCATATTATACTTATTTTATGGCAATTAGCTAAATCACCTTAAATATAGGGTTTCTTAATACACCTTTGATTAAATATATGATGCATTTTATACAAAAAGACTATTATTAATAAAATATGGTATAACTTTATTATAAAAATGAATATTCTTCTATAAAGAATTTAAAGTATGTTTGAACATAGAAAAGGAATATATTTATATCTTATGTTTTGATGATTGTCCTTCAAAAAATTAAATGCTGTATAAATCTAAAAAATAAAAATTATATTATTACTATAATCCTTAAAATATATTAAACTTTTATATATTTGATTCTAATACTATATACAATGCTTTATTAAAATTATAATGTTTTCAAATTAAGTTATGTTATTTACATCTCTATGCAAATTATATAAATTTATATTGTTTTTAATGAATGTAGATAAATTCATAATCCATTTTAATGAATCCGATAACATTATTTTTATTCCTATATACTTCAATTTAGAAGTATATCTTATTAGGCAATTTTATAATATATTTTGCCATATTTTTCCACTGTTAAAACAATTTGCACTGAACCTATACTTATAAGCTTAAATAAGCCTTTGAATGTATATTATTTTTAAAATCATACTTAGTAAATACTAATTATATAAAACATAAATAAGTATTGATGCAAATTTTAAAGTATAATATAAAACTATGTTTAATTAGGTTATTATATTTCACTTTAAGAGGAGAGAGATAAGATATATTGCTCTTTTAATATATAAATTTAGATAAATATTCATTAAATGTTCTACATAATTCATTTTATTTTATACATTTTATTGTATAGTTATCAATGTATATACAATCAAATAATTTATTAAAAATACTATATTTTATTAATTCTACAAAAAACTATGATAATATAATATTGAATAATAAAATGATATTTAATATTAATTAAGTATTTAACCCTTTCTCCATTAATCCATATTTTTAGAATATAAAACTACAAATTCCAAATTAAACAATTAACAAATATATAATGTATTATTATGTCTTTTCGATAAAATTAATGTTTAATTATATAAAGGTTTCACAATAAAACAATATTTTAATATTAACTATTGGTAATTTCTATATTATATGTATAGGCATATAATAATGAATCATATCTATAATATTAAATTTTATTATATACTTATATTTTATTTTTTAACTATTTTAAAATATAATATATTTTACCTCAAAATTAAAAAATTAATAGTAATTAATATAATGTTCTACCTTTATGATAAGTTAAAGCGTATGGAGCAACTTCTATTAATACAATAAGATAATAGTAACTACAATTACTACTTCAAAAAATGTTAGAAGCATAACAATAATTTATAGATTATGTTATATTGTCGATTCTCGATCGATATTTATGAATCTATATTTTATGATTATCTATTATACATTAATAGTGTGCTTAATTAACATTAAAAATATAATCATTAATATGAATCGAGTTATAATTATACTCTGATAATAAAATTATTATACTGTTCGGTTATAAAAATACGATTTAAATTAAAATAAATATCATACAAATAATAAGTTTTACTAAATAAAATTTTCATATAATAAAGAAACATATTATGATATGCATAATTCAATATAACCACATATTAACTTTTATATAGGCAATTACGATAAAGCATAATATGAATTAATATATGTAAAATAGTTATTTTACTTTAATCATATTAAATATATATTAACACTCAATTATATATATTATAACTTATGGAAAAATGTTATACAACCCCATTTATATTAGCTTATCCCCATTTGGGGTTGAATATTTGGGCATCATCTCTTGATTAAACATACGGGATGATACATATATTAAATTATTGTTTAAGTTATAAAAAATTAAATGCAATGTAATACTTAGCCCTAACCCGAATATGGGTTCCATAAACACAACCCTGACCCTTAACATAAAAACTATATAAAAATTATGATAAAAAATTACTTCCCAATAGACAGTTACTTAACATATATTAATCATTGCTACTGTTTCTGAAATAGTCAATACTCTTTGAATCATATATTAATGATCAGTTTTATTCTTTATATTTTTTATTTTTTCTCTTAAATATTGTTTTTGAGATCGTTTCCGAAATCCAAATAACGAATACTAGTATAAAAATTAAAAAAAATGTATAATTTATTTATATCCACGAATTATTCAGTGCTGAATATATTTATTAATTGACTTTTTATTTACCTTATATGCAATTCCTAATAAAATCAATGTTGCAACAAATATAAATGGTATTGAAATTAATTTATTTAATATCGATGAACTTGATGATGTTGAATCAGAATCTGATACTTGAGTTTCAAAACTTGATACTTCAATTCCAGACATTGATGTTGATATTCCACTCGTGGAGTCATCCATTTGTGTTTTTTTTTTCGGTATAGGCTTTGTTTGTAATGTTGGCATATCATAACTTTTAACTTGCCCTTTAAGATCATTATAATCATTTGATAATATAGACATTATTTTATTATATGAACTATTTTCATTATAATTAGAATCTTCATTAAGTTCATTATATATTTTAATAAATTTATTAGAACATTCGGAATATGTATTGAACATGTCTTTTTTACCAACATTAATATGCATATTGCATAAGATTTTAAGTAAACCATAAAATTTAGACATAACACTAATATTAATATTCATCAATTCTTTTTTTTGATTTATAAGATCAATATAATTTGTATATCCCGTAACATCATCTATATGATTTTTATACTCATCGGTATTTTGCATATGCTTACTATAAAATTCATTTAGATTGGAAAATTGTGTATTTAACATTTTATTTAATTTATGGCTTAACCAAATCATAATGTATACAACAACATTCATATTTCCATTTGCATTATTCGAAAAATTATATGAACTTCCATAAAATTGTTTAAATAACCATAAACATCCAGCATGAATCTTATTGACGTTACTATCACATTTTTTTTTAGGGCAGTAGTTTTTGATCGTTCCACCACTAATAGAATATTCCCCAGATGCATTTAAATCATCGGGAAAAAGCTTCCATATACTTTCAAATTCTCCACACTAAGAAACCATTTTAAAAAATCAAATAAAAATGTCTATTAAAATGAACTTGTTATTAATTTATAGATAATAAAATATCAAAAATGTTAGTAACAAAGATTTTATTCAAGAAATTTTATGTACCATTTTACTAGTCAACATATTGGAAATTTATTTTCGACCTATAAATTAAGTATATCATATTAATTTCACATATTACATCAGAATATGGGACATAAAATTGGATTCTCTATATAAAAATTATCTGTAGTTAACCATATTCTATTTTTAGTATTAATTTAAAATTAATGTAAAGTAATAATACAATAGTAAGTTTATATATAATTTATTGAAATTATCTAAATTGCCTTAAATTGGAGATATTTGTTTTGGTCATATGTATAACATAAATTATGCTTAAATTTATGATTATTAATAATATTCATTGTAATTTTATTATAAAAATTTAAGGAATTTTATAATGGTTAAAAATGGATCTCCTTATATTATGTCTCAATATAGAAAAATACAAATTTGTTTCTCATGTTTTAATAAATATATTTATACCCATGAACATGTAAATATGTAAAAATGTAAAAATTAATAAATCTATTATTAATATATTTTTTAAAAGTATATAAATAAATATTTTCTAATATATTTTAAATATTTAATACTTGTTTCGAATGCTACATACCACTGTTTTATTAAAATTACAGTATTTTCAAGTTAAGTTATGTTACTTACATCTCTATGCAAATTAAATAAATTTATATTGTTTTTAATGAATGTAGATAAATTTAAAATTCATTTGAATGCGCTCAATAACTTTATTTTTATTCCAATATACCTTATTGGATAATTTTATAATATATTTTCCCATCTTTTCCATTCTTTAAAACAACAATTAGCACTGAATCCGTACTTATAATTAAATAAGTCTTTGAATGCATATTATTTTTAAAATAATGCTTATTAAATATTAACAAATAAATAAGTATTGATGCAAATTTTAAAGTATAATAGAAAACTATATGTATTAGGTTGTTATATTGCACTTTAAGAGGAGAGAGATAAGATATATTGCTATTTTAATATATAAATTTAAATAGATATTTGCTAAATGTTTTACATAGTTCATTTTTATCTTATATATTTATTGATATAGTTATCAATGTATGTACATTCAAATAATTTATTAAAAATTCTATATTTTATTAATTATATGGTAACGTAATGTTTTAGATTAAAAATGATTATTCAATAAAAACTAATAATATAATAAGAGTTAATATGGAATAATAAAATGACAGTTAACATGAATTGAGTCGTTATAATTTTCTCCATGGATCCAAATTTTTATAATATAAAACCACATTTCCCAAATTGAATCTTTAACAAAAATATAATCATTGATATCTTTATAATGTATTATTTATCTTTTCGATAATATTAATGTTTATTATATAAAGGTTTCACAATAAAATAATATTTCAATATTAGTTATTGATAGAGCATTTTATTAAATTATATGTATAGGCATATTATAATAATGTATTATATCTATCATATTATTTATAATTACTAGAACTATAACATTAAATTTTATTAATATAATTATATTTTATTTTTTAAATATTTTAAAATATTATTTATTTATATCTCAAAATATAAAATTTAAAAATTAATAGTGATTAATCTATTATTATACCTTATGATAATTAAATTAATATATATATATAACTATTCCTACCAATATAAATTAGAACATTAATATAAATGAAAGTTTTGAAATGAAAAAAGTGGATATTATATATATTTATAATTTATAAATTTATTATAATATATCTATAGTACATTTTTTATGTATTACTAAAAATGTTAGATGTATAAAATTCCTTTTATAGATAACGTTGTATTTTCGATTCTCGATCGATATTTCATGCATCTATATTTTATGAATATCTATTATTACATTTCAGTTGGATAAAACGATTTAAATAAAAATAAATATGATACAAGTTATAAGTTTTACTAAATAAAATTTTCATAAAATAAAGAAACATATTATCATATCCACAATTGAATATAGTTCTAGGTTATCAAGGCTTATATAATGAAAATTATGATATTACATAATACGACTTAATATATATTCAGCATCTATATTAATATATACAATATAGACATTTTGTTTTAATAATATTAAATCGGCATGAACACTCAATTGTATATATTATACTTTATGGGGAAAATGTTATGGGGCATTTTTCATATTAATGGCAACGCTCCTTTGGGAGTACATATTTTTAAATTCATCTCGTGATTAAACATACGGGTATAGTACATATATTAAATTAGTGTTTAATTATAAAAATTAAATAAAGATATAATACTTAGCCCTAACCTCAATATGGGTTATATAAACACAACCCTGACCCACAACATAAAAACTATATAAAAATTACTTCTCAATAGACAGTCTCTTAAAATATATCAATAATTATTACTATTCCTGGAATAATCATTATTCGTCGAATCTTATATTAATGATTTATTCTCTTCTTTATATTTTTTAGCTTTTCTCTTAATTTTTGTTTTTGAAATCGTTTCCGAAATCCAAATAACGAATACTAATATAAAAACGGTAAACAAATTATTTTTTGTTATCGTTTGCATATATATAATGAAAATAATTTTTCAAGTACTTTTTATTTACCTTATAAGAAATTCCCAAAAAAAATGCTATTGCACCAAATATCGATAAAACTATAAATAAATTGTTTGTTATCGACGAACTTGATGATCCAACTTCAGAATTTTGTTTAGAAAAATCTACAATATTTTTTGTTTTTTCAATTGATTGAAGGGGTGGAATATCCTTACAATTAACATCACTACAATTCTTTTTAAAATTATCATAATCCTTTGATAGTGTAGACAATAATTTATAATATGGACTATTTTCAGTAATACTATAATTTTTCTTAAGATATTCATATTTTTCAACAAATTCTTTAGCTTCTTTCAAATATTTATTGCATTTTGGACTTTCTTTATCAAATTCAAAATGCATCATACATAATTTATTAAATGCTTCATATAATTTAGGTACAATGCTCATATCCATATTTATCAAATCAATTTTATTATCTATAATATCCTTATAATTATTGTACCCCGTAATATCAGTTTTAGAATTTTTATACTTATCACCACGATTTATATACATTTCATAAAAATATTGTAAATTGGTCTTTCCTACATGTTCCTTTAGGTTTAGCATATAACTTAACCATATGATAATGTATTCAACAACATCGATATTACTTTTTGCATAAGACTTAAACACAGAAGAATTCTTAAAGAATGCATCAAGCAAATATAAGCATCCAGCATTAATTTTTGCGAGATTATCACTACATTCGTTACTATTGCAATAATTACTTAAAATGTTTCCATTAATAATAATTTTATAGTCTCCTTTTTCGTCCAAATTTTTGGAAAACGAGTTAGTTAGAGCAATAAGCGTTTTACACTAAGAAAGCATTTAAAAACAATTAATAAAAACGCGAATTATTAAAATAAAGTTTAATGATATATATAATACAATATCAAAAAATGTAAAGGAAATTATTATTATTAAAAAATGCATATACCACATCCTTATCCATTGTAATGAAATTTCATTTTATATTTGTAAATCGAGTAGAATCATGCTATTTTATATAAGCTACCCCCAATATGTGACGCAAATGCTTTAACCCTATATATAACACTATCTGTAGTTAAATATATTATATGCTTTTCAATAATTAAATTAATATAAAATAATATAATAATATTATTACAAAGAAAAGTTATATTTATCTTTATGATAATTAGCTAAATTACCTTAAATAGAGGATTGCTTAATACAGTTTTTATTAAATATAGATATGATGCATTTTATACAAAAAATTCTATTCTTATTAATATCTGGTATAACTTTATTATAAAAATTAATATAATTTTATAATGAATTTAAAGTATGTTTGAACATAGAAAAGGAATCTATTTATATTTTATGTTTTAATGATTTCAATTCTAAAACTTAAATACTGTATAAATTTAAAAAATAAAAAATTATATTATTATTATTACTATAATCCTTGAAAATATATAAATAGTGATTTTTAAATATATATTAAATATTTATATACTTGTTTCTTATAATATATACCATATTTTATTAAAATTATAATACTTGCAAATTAAGTTGCATTGTTCTCTTTTTAATTGCATATACATAATTTTAATATTGTTTTTATTCAATATAGATAAATTAAAAAATAATTTTAATGAATTAAATAGCTTTATTTTTATTCCTATATATTTCAATTTATAAATATACCTTATTAGGTAATTTTATAATATATTTTGCACATCTTTTCCACGGTTTAAAACGAGAATTAGCATTGGACTTGTATTTATAATCTTAAATAAGTCTTTAAATGTATATTGTTTTTAAAATAATACTTAGTATATATTAAATATTAACATATAAATAACTATTGATGCAAATTTTAAGGTATAATAGAAAACTATGTGTAATTAGGTTGGTATATTTGCATTTTAGATAGGAGAGATAAGGGAATTATGCTTTTTTAAGACAATTATGTAGCTATATAAGATTTACATATTCTATATAGCTAATTATGTATTTATTCCTTTAACATTAAAGCTTTCAATTCGTATATACATTAAAAATGCCTTAGAATTATTTTCTAAATATATAGTTTACTTTTATATTTTATAATAAACTATATTTAGTTTTATTATGAAAAACTATAAAATTATTAATATTACTTTGCTTTGTAATGTTAGTCTAATGTTATCGCATTAAGCATACTTAAATAAATGTTATAATATTTCATTTGATGTTTTGTGCATATAATTTTAATCTTATTACAAGTTTAATAATATATATCAACGTATTCGAATCAAATAAATTTAATGATTTTTTCGTATTTAATACATTATCTATTGTTATTACTATTTTTATTACTGCTATATCACTGTATAGTACAGCGGAATAATTAATGCGCTTAATCAAAATACTTTAAATCAATTAGAATTTTTTTGTTTCATTGTTTTAAAGTATAATATTTATAACATATTATTTAGCAATAATAATATATTTGTGAATTTTATATATATAATAACCTAATAAAAATATTATTAATTCAAATTAAATTAATTATTACATATCATTATACTTTGCATTAATATATAATTGTATACATTCCCAAATTTAACATATTTCAGGTTTAGTCATTTATACAATATTATATATATAAATATTAGAATAATAACGTTAATTTTATATACCAAGTTGTTTATAAGTATAACAAACTATAATATTAAATTTTATTATATACTTACATTTTATTTTTTAACTATTTTAAAATATAATTATTTATACCTCAAAACTATAAAGTTTACAAATTAATAGTGATTAATATAATGTTATACCTTTATGATAAATTAAAGCGTATAAACTTCTATTAATACAAATGTAAAATACAAGAGAATAGTAGCTACAATTAAAACTTAAAAAATGTTAGAAGCGTAATAATATTTTATAGACAATGTTATATTGTCGATTCTCGGTCGATATTCCATGCATCTATATTTTATGAATATCTATTATTACAGTTATGTTGGCGTAATATAATTTAAACTAAAATAAATATGATACAAATAATAAGTTTTACTAAATAAAATTTTCATCAAATAAAGAAACATTGCGTTATGAAATATTCGATATAACCGCAGATTAACAAATTTTATATAATAGACAATTATGGTGTTGAATAATACGAATTAATATATGCAATATAGACATTTTTTTTAATCATATTAAATTCATATGAACACTTAATTATATATATTATAACTTATAAAATATGTTATGTAACCCCTTCCACATTAATGGTTATATCCACTTTTTGGTTGCATATTTGGACTTTATATGTGATTAAACATACGGAATGATATATATATTAAATTAGTATTTAAATTATAAAAAATTAAATGCAATATAATACTTAGCCCTAACCCGAATGTGGGTTCCATAAACATAACCCTGACCCTATAACTTAAAAACAATATAAAAACTATGATCAAAAATTACTCCCCAATAGACAGTTTCTTAAAATATATCAACCATTATTACTATTCCTGGAATAACCAATGCTCTTCGAATCATATATTAATGATCCATTTTCTTCTTTATTTTTTTAGCTTTTCTCTTAAATGTTGTTTTTGACCTCGTTTCCGAAATCCAAATAACGAATACTAATATAAAAATTTTAAGAAAAGTTTGATTTTTTTGTTAATTTTTCCATATATTTAATGAAAATAATATTTAAATGTAATATTTTTAATTCCTTATTATTTACCTTATAAGCAATTCCCAAGAAAATTGGTATTGCAACTAATATCGATAAAATTGGAATTAATTTGCTTGTTATCGAACTTGATGTAGCTTCAGAAATTATTTTTTTTATATCTGGAGTGGATGGAAATTTTTTACATTTTGTTTTTAAATTGTCATAATCAGTTAATAAATTAATCAATACATAAAAATAGCGGATATTTTCACCAATGTTATGATCTATGATAATTTTTTTATATGTTTCAACAAATTGATTAGCTTTTTCAGAAGATTTCTCGCAAATTGAGTCTTTTGGATCAACCTCAATATATATGTCACATAATGTACTAAATGCATCATATAATTTAGATATAATGCTCTTATCCATACTTAAAATATATTTATTTTTATCTATAAGATCCTTATAATTTTTATAAGTAGTAACCTCGTTTATTTCCTTTTTATAGGTCTCGCCAGTTTCTATATATTTATTATAAAATTCATTTAGACTGCCTTTTTCTTCACTTTTGATCAGACTGAACACATAACTTAACCATATCAAAATGTATTGAACAATATAGATGTTTCCTTTTGCAACATTTTTAAACTCAGACTTATCCTTAAAGAATGTTTCAAAAATATATAAACATCTAGCATTAATTTTAGCGGTATCATCATCACAATTTCCACCATTACAGTAATTTTTGTAATCATTATCATCTGTAAATCGATAACTTATACCATCGTCCGAATTGAAAATCACGTTCCTTAAAGGAATTAACGTTCCACACTAAGAAAGAAGTTAAAAACAATTAATAAAAACGCGAATTATTAAAAGTTTTATTAAAATAAAGTTTAATGATATTTATATATGGTCAATATCAAAAAATGTAAAGGAAATTATTATTAAAAAATGCATATACTATATCGGCATCCATTATAATGGGATTTTATTTTTGATTTGTAAATTGAGTAGAATCATGCTATTTTATATACGATGCACCAAATATGAAACGCAAATACTTTAACCCTATATATAACTGTCTGTAGTTAAATATATTATAAAATTTCCAATAATTAAATTAATATAGAATAATATAATAATATTATCACTAACGAAAGTTACATTACTTTTTATGATAATTAGCTAAATTACTTTAAATAGAGGTTTTTTAATACACTTTTGATTAAATATATATATGATGCATTTTATACAAGAAATCCATTCTTACTAACATTTTGTATAACTATATTATAAAAATGAATATACATTTATAATGAATTTAAAGTATGTTTAAACATAGAAAAGAAATATATTTATATCTTATGTTTTAATGAATGTCCTTCAAAAATTTAAATACTGTATAAATCTATAAAATAAAAATTATATTATTACTATAATCCTTAAAATATATTAAACTTTTATATATTTGCTTCTAATACTATATACAATGCTTTATTAAAATTATAATGTTTTCAAATTAAGTTATGTTACTTACATCTCTATGGAAACTATATAAATTTATATTGTTTTTAATGAATGTATATAAATTCATAATTCATTTTAATCAGTTCTATAACTTTATTTTTATTCCTATATACTTCAATTTAGAAGTATATCTTATTGTGCAATTTTATAAAATATTTTATGCATATTTTCCATTCTTTAAAAGAACAATTAGCACTGAACCCGTACTTATAAGCCTAAATAAGTCTTTGAATGCATGTCATTTTTAAAATGATGTTTAGTAAATATTAAACATATATACCTACTGATGATATTTTAAAGTATAATAGAAAACTATGTTTAATTAGGTTGTTATATTACCTTTAAGAGGAGAGAGATAAGATATATTGCTATTTTAATATATAAATTTAGATAAATATTCACTAAATGTTCTACATAATTCATTTTATTTTATATATTTTTTTTGTTTAGTTATCAATGTATATACATTCAAATAATTTGTTAAAAATACTATATTTTATTAATTCTACAAAAAACAATAATAATATAATACGCGTTAATATTGAATAATAAAATGATATTTAATATTAATTAAGTATTTAACCCTTTCTCCATTAATTCATATTTTTAGAATATAAAACTACAAATTCCAAATTGAATAATTAGCAAATATATAATGTATTATTATGTCTTATCGATAAAATTAATATTTAATTATATGAAGGTTTCACAATAAAACAATATTTTAATATTAACTATTGGTAATTTACTAGATTATATGTATAGGCATATACTAATACATCATATCTATAATATTAAACTTTATTAATATACTTATATTTTATTTTTTAACTATTTTAAAATATAATATATTTATACCTTAAATCTTTAAAATTTAAAAATTAATAGTTATTACTCTACTATTATACCTTTATGATAAATAAATTAAAGAGTATAAAACAATTTCTATTAATACAAGAAGATAATAGTAACTACAATTACAACTTCAAAAAATGTTAGAAGCATAACAATAATTTATAGATTATGTTATATTGTCGATTCTCGATCGATACTCATGAATCTATATTTTATGACTATTATATATTGGTAATACGTTAAATTAACAATAAAAATATTCCCATTAACCTGAAGGTATATTATAATGTAGATGAATATTCAAAATGAATTTTATTATAATTTATACTATGATATATAATATGATTATACTGTTCGGTTATCAAAATACGATTTTAATCAAAATAATTGTGACACAAATTAGAAGATTACTGTATAAAATATATCACCAAATAAAGAAATATATTATGATATGCATAATTCATTATAATTATGATTAACAAGTTTTATATAATAAATAATTACGATATAGCATAATATGAATTAATATATGTAATATAGTTATTTTTCTTTAATCATATTAAATATATATTGACACTCAATTATATATATTATAACTTATAAATATGTTATGTAACCCCTTTCATATTAATGGCAGTACCCATTTGGGGGGTACATATTTTGAGCATCATCTTGTGATTAAACATACGGAATGATACGTATATTTAATTAGCGTTCGAATTATAAAAAATTAAATGAAATATAATACTTAGCTCTAACCCGAATATGGGTTCCGCAACATAAAAACTATATAAAAATTATGCAAAAATTACTTCGAAATAGACAATTTCTTAAAATATATCAACCATTATTACTATTCCTGAAATAATCACTGCTCTTCGAATAATATATTAATGATCAGTTTCTTCTTTATTTTTTTAGATTTTCTCTTAATTTTTGTTTTTGAAATCGTTTCCGAAATCCAAATAACGAATACTAACATAAAATTTTAAGAAGCGTACGGTTGCTCGTTAATGTTTATATATATATAATATTTTTTTTAATTCCTTATTATTTACCTTATAAGAAACTCCCAATAAAATTGATGCTGCAACAAATATAATTGCAATTGTAATTAGTATATTTTTTGTTACTGAACTTCGTGGACAAGCTACAAGTGGCGAGCTATGACTACATTCAAGACTATTATATTTATTTACAAAAATTTTATAATCATTTGATAAACTAGACAATAGTTTATAATAAGAACTTCCTTTATTAATATCTAAAGCATTTTTAAGTTTTTCATATTTTTCAAACAATTCTCCAGCATTTTCTAAACATGTCTTGCATTCAGTATTTTCTTCTGGATCAAATTCACTATACATGTTACATAATGATTTATATGCATCATAAAAATTAGATATATCTTTAATATCAATATTCATCGATTCTATTTTGTTATTTATAACATCCTTATTAATCTTATTATCAGTAGTTATATTTTCCTCATATTTATTATTTGTTACTACATGATTAGTATAAAAATCGTCTAATTTGGTCGTTCCATTTTGTGTTTTTTGATTTAGTCTATAACTTAACCATAAAATAGCGTATTCAACAAGTTTATCACTATCTAAATTTTCATTATTAATACTATTAAATAAAGTTAGCAATGCTATAAAAGTAGAACTAACTTTTTTATCATCAGTATCACAGCTATTATAAGGGCAATACGAATTAAACAAATCCATAGAAGTATGTTCTCCCGGATTGTTCGGATCATCAACAAAATTATTATCAGCCGCATTAATTAGTTCACACTACGAATATATTTTACGAATTAAACAAAAAATGTATTAATATAAATGTTACTAAAATTAAAATTAATATAATTTATAGGAATGCAACATACGAATAATATAAGAACATGCTATATACCAATCCCTTATACATTATAATGAAATTCTGTTATAATTTGGAGATTATGCGGGGTGATGTTTATATATATTGCATAGAATATATGGTATATTTACTTAAGCTCTTTACATAGCAGTTATCTTTCGTTAGACATATTATTCTTAATTTGAATTTCATATTAAATAATAATACATTAGTATTACTAAAATCATATTATACTTATTTTATGACATTTAGATAAACTATCTTAAATAGAGGGTTGGTTACACACTTTGCCATATGTATATATGATGCATTTTATACAAAAAATATTATTCTTACTAACACTTGGTATAAATTTATTATAAAAATTAATATACTTTTATAATGAATTTAAAAAATATATACATATGTTTTCATATCGAAGATAAATGACGTTATAAAACTTAAATAATGCACAAATATATAAATTTAAGAAAGTTATTATTATTACAATCCTTAAAGTATATAAATATTTATTTAATAAGATAGACTAAATAATTATATACTTGTTTCTTATAATATATAATACAGTCTTTTCCAAAATAACACTTACAAAATAAATTGAATTGTTCCATTTCTATGCAAAATACATAAATTTATATTGTTTTAATGAATGTAGATAAATTAAAAAATAATTTTAATGAGTCCGATAACTTTATTTTTATTCCTACATATTCCAATTTATAATTATACCTTTTGGATAATTTTATAACACATTTTACGCATATTTTCCACGGTTTAAAACGACAATTACCACTGAACCCGTATTTATAGGCTTAAATAAGTCTTTAAGTTCATATTGTTTTTAAAATCATACTTAGTAAAAATTAAATATTAACATATAAATAACTATTATGTAAATTTTAAAGTATAATAGAAAACTATGTTTGATTAGATTATTATTTTACCCTTTAATAGGAGAGAGATAAGATATATTAGCCTTTAATATATATATATTTATATAAATATTATACATAATTTTATCTTATATATTCTACTGTTATAGTTAATGTATATCATTCAAATAATTTATTAAAAATTCTATATTTTATTAATTCTATGATACAGTAATGTTGTTTTGGATTATAAAATGATTATTCACTAAACACTAATGTGAATAATAAAATACCATTTAACATGAATTGAGTCTTTAACCATTTCACCATTGATTCATATTTTTATAATATTAAACCACATATCCCAAATTGGATCTTTAACAAAAAATATAGCATTGATACCTTTATAATGTATTATTATGTGTCTTTTCGATAAAATTAATATTTAATTATATGAAGTTTCCACAATAAAATAATATTTAATATAAGTTATTAGTAGAGTATTTTATTAGATTATATGTATAAGCATATAATAATAACGTTATTCTATCTTCATATCATTTATAATTATCAGAACAAAATATAACATTAAATTTTATTAATATGCTTATATTTTGTCTTTTAACTATTTTAAATGTAATATATGTATGCCTCAAAATATAAAATTTTAAAACGAATAGCGATTAATCTAATATTATACCTTTATAGTAAATAAATTAACGTATATAGAACGATTTATATTATTTGAATTTAAAACTTTAGCATAAAATTATACTATATATAATCGAAAGTTAAAAGGATAGTATGCCTATATCTATAATGTAATTTTATGTGTTATTAAAAATGTTAGATGGATAAAACATATTTTATAGATATCGTTGTGTTGTCGAACCTCGATCGATATTTTGTGAATCTATATTTTATTATTGCCTATTATATATTGGTAATATGTTTAATTAACAATAAAAGTATTCCCATTAACCTGAAGGTATATTATAATGTAGATGAATAATAAAAATGAATTTTATTATAATCCATACCCAACTTCATATATAATGTTATTATTAAAGTTATGTTGGTGTAATATAATTTAATTTAAAACAAATATGATACAAATTATAAGTTTTACTAAATAAAATTTTCGTCAAATAAAGAAACATATTGCATTATGCATAATTCGATGTAACCACATATTAACAAATTTTATATAATAGGAATTATGATATAGCAAATATTTATATTAATATATGCAATATAAACATGTTTTTAATAATATTAAATCGATATGAGTACTCAATTATTTATATTATAACTTATGAAAAAAGGTTATGTGATCCTTTTCATGTTAATGACCGTACCCCTTTTTTAGTTGCATATTTAGACTTCAGCTCGGGATTAACCATACCGAAATGGTAAATATATTTGATCAACATTTACAGACCAATAAATATTATAAAATTATTAAAAATTAAATACAATATAATACTTAACCCTAACCCAAATATGAGTTCTACAAACATAACCTCACCTTGACCCAAAACATAAAAATATATAAAAATTATGCAAGCATTTTGATAAAAGTTTGTTATTTCCAAATATAAAAATATATTAAAGTATATTGATCGCTATGTTCAGAGTCATAAATTAATGGTCCCTTTTCTTCTTTATTTTTTTATCTTTTCTCTTATTTGTTGTTTTTGAGATCGTTTCCGAAATCCAAATAACGAATACTAATATAAAATGTTAAGAAACGTATGATTTGTTTGTTAACGTTTACATATACATAATGAAAATAATTTTTTAATTCCTTATTATTTACCTTATAAGCAATTCCCACGAAAATTGGTATTGCAGCAATTATCGATACAACTGGAATTAATTTGTTTGTTATCGACGAACTTGATGATGTAACTCCAGAATTTTGTAAAGAATTTCGTTCAGAACTTTGTACACTATTTTCTTTTATTTTTATCGGTGAAAGGGATGGAATATCGTTACAATCAACGCTACTACTATTACAAAATTTTTTAAAATTATTATAATCATTTGATAATGTAGACAATACTTGATAATAGGGATTATCTTTAGTAACATTAGGATTTTTGTTAAGTTCATCATATTTTTCAACAAATGTTTTAGCATTTTCTAAATATTTCTTATCTGTTGTGTCGTTTGCATCAAGTTCAGTATACATGTTACATAATGATTTAAATGCATCATACAAATCAGACACATCTTTAAATTTAATATTCATCAAACATTTGTTTGCTTCTATGAACTCCTTAAAATTATTATATCCTGTTGCTTCTTTTAATGAACTGCTACAATCCTCATAATTATTATTATTAGTTTTTTTTTTACATTTAGTATAATGTGTATTATTTTCTATATAATTATTATAAAAATCATTAAATTGTGTGCTTTTTGCATCATTCTTTTGATTCAATTTAAAATTTAACCATAACATGATGTATATAATAAACACTTTATGTTTTTCATCACTAGCATCACTAAAATCACTAATATTATTAATAATATTTTGCTCTAACAACCATAGAAATCCAGCATTTATTTTATCGACCTCAGTCTTACATTTATTTTCTGAACCTTCTTTAGGACAATAATTCTTAGCACTCCCTAAATTATGAATATCTTTACTTGTAGAGTTTTTTAATTCATCGGATAAAAATTTTCTCAATAAATCAAACCTTCCACACTAAAAAAACATTTAAATACAATTATTAGAAATATGTATTATTAAAATAAAGTTTAATGATGTTTATATATAATACAATATCAAAAAAAGGGAATTATTATTAAAAAATGCATATACTATTCGGTTATCCATTATAATGGAATTTTATTTTTGATTTGTAAATTTAGTAGAATCATGCTGTTTTATATACGCTCCCCAATATGTGACGCAAATACTTTAACCCTATAAATAACAACTGTCTTTAGTTAAATATATTATATGTTTTTCAATAATTAAATTAATATAGGATAATAAAATAATATTATTACAAAGAAAAGTTACATTTATGATAATTAGCTAAATTACCTTAAATAAAGGGTTGCTTAATACATTTTTGATCAAATGTATATATACCGTATTTTATAAAAAAAATAATGTTCTTACTAACATATAGTATAACTTTATTATAAAATGGATATACTTTTATAAAAAATTTAAAGAATGTTTGAACATATAAAAGGAATATATTTATATCCTATCTTTTAATGGTTGCCCTTCTAAAAATTAAATGGTGTATAAATCTAAAAAATAAAAATTATATTATTACTATAATCCTTAAAAGTATATAAATAATTATTTTTTAAAATACATTAAATACTATATATTTGTTTCTAATACTATATACCATGTTTTATTAAAATTATAGTATTTTCGAATTAAGTTACATGCTCCATTTTCTATGCAAATTATATAAATTTATATTATTTTTATTTAATATATATAAGTTCATAATCCAATTTAATGAGTCCAATAACTTTATTTATATTCCTATATGCTTCAATTTGAAATATACCTTATTGAGTAATTTTATAATATATTTTGCGTATCTTTTCCATTCTTTAAAACAACAATTAACACTGAATCCATACATTTATGATATTTATAAGCTTAAATAAACCTTTAAATGTAGACTGTTTTAAATTAATAATTAGTAAATATTAAATATTAACATATAAACAAGTATTGGTGCATATTTTAAAGTATAATAGAAAACTATATGTGATTAGGTCGTCATATTGTCCTTTAAGAGAAGAGAGATAAGATATATTTTCTATTTTAGTATATAAATTTATGTAAATATTCGTTAAATTTTCTGGATTGTTCATTTTTATCTTATATATTATATTTTTATAGTTATTAATGCATATACATTCAAATAATTTATTAAAAATTCTATATTTTATTAATTCTATGATAACATAATGTTGTTTGTAATTAAATAAGAATCACTAAACATTGATAGTATAATATCCATTAATATGGAATAATAAAATGACATTTAACATGAATTAAATCTTTATCATTTTCTCCATGATCCAAATTTTTATAATATAAAACCACATATCCCAAAGTGGATCTTTAACAAATATATAAAAATTACATCATTATAATGCTTTATTATTTGTCTTTTTTATAATATTAATGTTTAATTATATGAAGATTTCACAATAAAATAATATTTCAATATTAGTTATTCATAGAGTATTTTATTAAATTATATGTATAAGCATATAATAATAATGCATTCTATCTACTATATTATTTATAATTGTTAGAAAAATTATTATAACAAAATATGATATTAAACTTAATATACTTATATTTTTTCAAATAACTATTTATAATATATTTTCAATTTATTCATATCTCAAAATATAAAATTTAAAAATTGATAGTGATTAATCTATTATTATACCTTATGGCAATAAATTAAGGAGCATAAAGCGATTTTATTAATACTAATTAATTTTGATACAAATGTAAAATACAAAAAGAGAATAGTAACTACAATTAAAACTTCAAAAAATGTTAGAAGCATAATAATATTTTATAGATAATGTTGTATTGTCGATTTTCGATCGATGCTTATGAATCTATATTTTATGGTTATCTATTATTACAGTTCAGTTGGATAACATGATTTAAATTAAAATCAATATGGTGCAAATAATAAGTTCTAATAAATAAAATTTTCATAAAACAAAGAAACATTATGTTATGCATAATTCAATATAGCTCTGGGTTATCAAGGCTTATTTAATAGGCAATTATGATATTCCATAATACGGGGTCATATATAGTCAATATATATATTAATATATACAATATAGACATTTAATTTTAATCATATTAAATTGGCATGAGCGATCAATTATATATATTATACTTTAAGGGAAAAATGTGATGTGGCTCTTTTCATATTAATGACATTACCCCTTTAGGGGTGCATATTTGGACTTCATCTCAATATTAAACATACGGGTATAGTATATATATTTAATTAGTGTTCAAATTATACAAAATTAAATGCAATATAATACTTAGGACTAACCCAAATATGGGTTACACAAATACAACCCTGACCCATAACATAAAAACTATATAAAAATTATTCCTCAATAGACAGTTTCTTATAGTATACCAATATTACTATTCCTGAAATAGTCACTCTCTTCGAATAATATATTAATGATTCATTCTTTTCTTTATATTTTTTATTTTTTCTCTTAATTTTTGTTTTTGAAATCGTTTCCGAAATCCAAATAACGAATACTAATATAAAATGTTAAGAAACGACGATTTTTTAGTTAATGTTTGCATATATATAATGAAAATAATATTTAAATATTATATTTTTTAATTCCTTATTATTTACCTTATAAGAAATTCCAAAAAAAAATGCTATTGCACCAAATATTGATAATACTATAAATAAATTGCTTGTTATCGACGAACTTGATGATGGATCTTCAGAAACGTGTTCTAATTTTTGTACAATTTGTTCAGAACTTCGTATATCATTTTCTGCTTTTTCTATCGATGGAAAGGATGAAATATTGGGACAATTAATGCCACTACATTTATTTATAAAATTATTATAATCATTTAATAAAGTAAACAATAGTTGAGTATATGAACTCTTATCAGTGATACTAGAATCTCCCTCAAGTTTTTTATATTGGTCAACAAACTTGTTAGCTTCTTCCAAATATTTCTTGCAATTTGAACTTTTTTCATTAAATTCAACATACATCATACATAATGTAGTAAATGCATCATATAATTTAGATATCTCTTTAATATTTATATTCATCATATTTTTTTTATCTATAAGATCCTTATAACTATTATAATGATTTTCAACACCATATATAGGGTTTTTATACTTATCATGATTCTTTATATATATATCATAAAAAAATTTTAGACTGTTGCCATGTTCATTTTTGATTCGATTTAACACTTTACTTAACCATATGATAATGTATTCAACAATATCAATGTTACTGTTTGCAACAGACATAAACAAATCAGAATTCTCAAAGAATGCATCAAACAAATATAAACATCCAGCATTAATTTTTTCGAGATCATTATCACAATTATTACCAAAACAATACCCATTTAAAATCTTTCCATTAATAATAAATTTGTAGTCTCCTGTTTTCCCCCAATAATTGGGAAACGAGTTCTTTATAGACATGAGTATTCCACACTAAGAAAGCATTTAAAAACAATTAATAAAAACGCGAATTATTAAAATAAAGTTTAATGATATATATAATACAATATCAAAAAATGTAAAGGAAATTATTATTATTAAAAAATGCATATACCACTTTCTTATCCATTGTGATGAAATTTCATTTTATATTTGTAAATCGAGTAGAATCATGGTATTTTATATAAGCTGCCTCCAATATGTGACGCTAATACTTTAACCCTATATACAACTGTCTGTAGTTAAATATATTATATGTTTTTCAATAATTTAATTAATATAAAATAATAATACAGTAGTATTACTAAAATCATATTATACTTTTTTTATGACAATTAGCTAAATTACCTTAAATAGAGGATTTATTAATACAATTTTGATTAAATATAGATATGATGTAATTTATACAAAAAATGTTATTCTTACTAACATCTGGAATAATTTTATTATAAAAATGGATATACTTTTATAAATAATTTAAAGTATGTTTGAGCATAGAAAAGGCATATATTTATGTTTTATGTTTTAATGATTGCCCTTCTAAAACTTAATACTGTATAAATCTAAAAAATCAAAAAATATATTATTACTATAATCCTTAAAAGTATATAAATAGTGATTTTTAAAGGTATATTAAATATTTATATAGTTATTTCTAATAATATATACCAATATTTTATTAGAATTATAACATTTAAAATTAAGTTACATGTTCCATGTTCTATGCAAATTACATAAATTTATATTGTTTTTATTTAATATGGATAAATTTATAATCCATTTTAATATGTTAAATAACTTTATGTTTATTCCAATATACTTCAATTTAAAAGTATTCCTTATTTGGTAATTTTATAATATATTTTGCACATCTTTCCCTCGGTTTAAAACGACAATTAGCACTGACCCCGAATTTATTATATTATTTATAAGATTAAATAAGCCTTTGGATGCATATTGTTTTTAAAATGATACTTAGTATATATTAAATGTTAACATATAAATAACTATTGATGCAAATTTTAAAGTATAATATAAAACTATGCGTAATTAAATTGTTATATTTACATTTTAGATAGGAGAGATAAGGGAAGTATGTTTTTTTAAGACAATAATGTAGCCATATAAGATTTACTTATTCTACATATTTTAATAATGTTTTATATTTTCTACCATTAAAACTTTCAATTCATGTATACATTAAAAATGCCTTAGAATTATTTTCTAAATAGATAGTTTGCTTTTATATTTTATAATAAACTATATTTAGTTTATGATGAAAAACTATATAATTATTAATATTATTTTGCTTGGTAGTGTTAATTCTAATATTATCGCATTAATGCATACTTAAATAAATGTTATAATATTTCATTTTATCTTGTATCCATACAATTTAATCATACCTTTAATAATATATATAATTAATATATATCAGCGTATTTGAATCAAATAAACATAATATTTTTTCGTATTTAATACGTTTATATATTTGTATTACTATTATTATTGTTACTGCTATATCAGTGTATAGTACAACGGAATAATTAATGTGCTTAATCAAAATACTTTAAATCAATTAGTAATTTTTTTGTTTCATTGTTTTAAAGTATAACATTTTAGAACATATTATTTCGCAATAACAATATATTTGTGAATTTGTATATATATATAATAACCTAATAAAAATATTATTAATTCAAATTAAATTAATTATTACATACTTTTTCTATATACTTTGCATTAATATATAATTGTATATATTTCCAAAATTAACATATTTCAGTTTTAGTCATTTATACAATATTATATATATTATAACAATAACGTTAATTTTATATACCAAGTTGTTTATAAGTATTATAGCAAACTATAATATTAAACTTTATTAATATACTTATGTTTTTTCTTTTAATTATTTTAAAATATAATATATTTCTAATTTATATATACTTCAAAACTATAAAGTTTAAAAATGGATATTGATTAATCTAATAGTATACCTTTATAGTAAATAAATTAATGTATATATAAGTATCTTTATTATTTGAATTTAAAACCTTAATATAAATATAAAGAAAATGATATTATATATAATCAAAAATTAAAAGGATAGTATACATATATCTATAATGTAATTTTTTATTAATATGCATATTTTTATTGATTATTAAAAATATTAGATACATAAAATATATTTTATAGATATCGTTGTATTGTCGATTTTATATCGATATGTATGAATCTATATTTTATGACTATCTATTATGCATTGAAAATATGTTTAATTAATGTTAAAAACACACATATTAATGTGAAGATATATTATAATGTAGCCAACTGTTCCAAATGAATCAAATTGTAATTACACTATGATATATAAAATTATTATACTCTTCGGTTATCAAAATATAATTTAAATTAAAAAAAATATGATACAAATAATAAGTTTGCTAAATAAATTTTTTCATCAAATAAAGAAACATATTATGATATGCATAATTCAATATAATTATGATTAACAAGCTTTATATAATAAATAATTATCATATATTATAATATGAATTAATATATGCAATATAGACATTTTTTTTTAATCATATTAAATCGATATGAACACTAAATTATATATATTAGAAATTATGAAAAAATGTTATACAACCCCATTCATATTAGCTTATACCCCTCCTTGGTTGCATATTTTGGATTTTGAATTTCATTTTGTGATTAAACATATGGGATGGTACATATATTTAATTAGTGTTCAAATTATAAAAAATTAATACAACATAATACTTAATCCTAACCCAAACATGGGTTCCGCAAGCACAACCCTGACCTACAACATAAAAACAATATAAAAACTATGATCAAAAATTACTTCGAAATAGACAGTTTCTTAAAATAAATCAATCGTCATATTCAGAATAATTTATTAATGATTCATTCTCTTCTTTACATTTTTTAGCTTTTCTCTTAATTTTTGTTTTTGAAATCGTTTCCGAAATCCAAATAACGAATACTAATATAAAATGTTAAACGTATTATATATTTCCTAAAATTTGCATATATATAATGAAAATAATTTTTAAATTCCATATTATTTACCTTATAAGAAATTCCTAAAAAAATTGCTATTGCACCAAATATCGATAAAACTATAAATAATTTGCTTACTAGTGATGATTCTGATAATGTAACCTCAGAAAATTCTTCATACACTTGTTCAGATCCTGTTACATAAGTTTGTTTAGAAGTTTTTTCAGGACATTGTACATTATTTTCTTTTGCATTTATCTCTGGAAGGAGATTATAATCTTTATATTCATTTTTTAAATTATTATAACCATTTGATAATGTAGACAATGCTTGACAATAGGTGCTATATTCACTATGATTAGGATCATTAAGTTCTTTATGTATTTTAACAAATTTATCAGCTTTTTCCGAACAGATTGTGCAATCTTTCTTTTTTTCATCAAATTCAGTATATATTTCACATAATAATTTAAATGCTTCATAAAATTTAGATACAATATTAATATCCATATTCAACACATCATTTTTTTCATCTAAAAGTTTCTTATAATTATCATAATCAGTTAATTCATTTATTCCCGTGTTATACTTATCACAATCATTCATGTATGTACTATAAAAACACGTTATAATGTTTCCTTCTCCACTATATTTCAGGTTTAACATATAACTTAACCATATCAAAACGTAATCAACCATATTGATGCTATTTTTTGCAGGAGAGGGAACCACATTACGATCCTTAATGAATTCATCCAACAAATATAAACATCCAGCACTTATTTTATCCAAATCACTTTGAGAAATATTATTACATAAATGATCTGAAAGTTTAATATCATTACAATAATTATTTGAAAATTTATTATTATCTTTAAATTGATAATTTTTACTTTTGTCCAATGTATCGGGGAAAGCATCCCATACATTCTTGAACCTTTTACACTATGAAAACATTTAAAAACAATTAATAAAGACTCGAATTATTAAAATAAAGTTTAATGATATTTATATGTAATACAATATAAAAAAATATAAAGGAAACTATTATTATTAAAAAATGCATATACCACTTCGACATTCATTATAATGGGATTTTATTTTAATTTGTAAATTTAGTAAATCATGCTGTTTTATATACAATGCCCCCAATATGTGACATAAATACTTTAACCCAATATATAACAGCTGACTGTAGTTAAATATATTATATGTTTTTCAATAATTAAATTAATATAGAATAATAAAATAATGTTATTACTAAAGAAACGGCCTATTTCTTTTTATTATAATTAGCTAAGTTACCTTAAATAGAGAGTTGCTTAATACAATTTTTATTAAATATATATGTAATGAATTTTATACAAAAAATGATATTCTTACTATAATCCTTAAAATATATAAATAGTCATTTCTTAAAACATATTAAATAATTATACACTTGTTTCTAATACTATATACCATGTTTTATTAAAATTATAGTATTTTCAAATTAAGTTGCATTGTTTCCTTTCTATGCAATTATATAAATTTATATTGTTTTTAATGAATGTAGATAAATTCATAATCCATTTTAATGAGTCCAATAACTTTATTTTTATTCCTATATACTTCAATTTAGAAGTATATCTTATTGGGCAAATTTATAATATATTTTGCCATATTTTCCATTCTTTAAAACAATTTGCACTGAACCCATATTTATAAGCTTAAATAAGTCTTTGAATGCATATTATTTTTAAAATAATGCTCAGTAAATATTAACATATAAATATATATTAATAATATTTTAAAGTATAATATAAAACTATGTTTAATTAGGTTGTTATATTACCTTTAAGAGGAGAGAGATAAGATATATTGCTATTTTAATATATAAATTTAGATAAATATTCATTAAATATTCTACATAATTCATTTTATTTTATACATTTTATTGTATAGTTATCAATGTATATACAATCAAATAATTTATTAAAAATACTATATTTTATTAATTCTACAAAAAACTATGATAATATAATATGGAATAATAAAATGATATTTAATATTAATTAAGTATTTAACCCTTTCTCCATTAATCCATATTTTTAGAATATAAAATTATAAACTCCAAATTGAATAATTAACAAATATATAATGTATTATTATGTCTTTTCGATCAAATTAATATTTAATTATATGAAGGTTTCACAATAAAACAATATTTTAATATTAACTATTAGTAATTTACTAAATTATATGTATAGGCATATAATAATGCATCATATCTATAATATTAAACTTTATTAATATATTTATATTTTATTTTTTAACTATTTTAAAATATAATATATTTATACCTCAAAATATAAAGTTTAAAAATTAATAGTAATTAATATAATGTTATACCTTTATGATAAATTAAAGCATATGAAGCAACTTCTATTAATACAAGAAGATAATAGTAACTGCAATTACAACTTCAAAAAATGTTAGAAGCATAACAATAATTTATAGATTATGTTATATTGTCGATTCTCGATCGAAACTCTATATATCTATATGTTATGGAAATCTATTATACATTAGTAGTGTACTTAATTAACATTAAAAATATAATCATTAATATGAATCGAGTTATAATTATATTCTGATAATAAAATTATTATACTGTTCGGTTATAAAAATACGATTTAAATAAAAATCAATATGTCACAAATAATAAGTTTTACTAAATAACATTTTCATTAAATAAAGAAACATATTATGATATGCATAATTCAATATAACCACATATTAACTTTTATATAGGCAATTATGATATAGCATAATATGAATTAATATATGTAATATAGTTATTTTACTTTAATCATATTAATACTCAATTATATATATTATAACTTATGAAAAAATGTTATACAACCCCATTTATATTAGCTTATCCCCATTTGGGGTTGAATGTTTGGGCAGCATCTCTTGATTAAACATACGGGATGGTACATACATTTAATTAGTGTTAAAATTATATAAAATTAAATACAATATAATACTTAGCCCTAACCCCAATATGGGTTCCACAACATAAAAACTATATAAAAATTATGCAAAAATTACTTCCCAATAGACAGTTTCTTAACATATATCAATCATTATTAATCTTCGAATCATATATTAATGATCCATTTTCTTCTTTATTTTTTTAGCTTTTCTCTTAAATGTTGTTTTTGAGCTCGTTTCCGAAAACCAAATAACGAATACTAATATAAAATGTTAAGAAGTATACGATTTATTTGTTAAAATTTTCATATATAATGAAAATAATTTTTAATTTCCTTATTATTTACCTTATAAGAAACTCCCAATAAAATTGATGCTGCAACAAATATAATTGCAATTGTAATTAGTATATTTTTTGTTATTGAACTTCGTGGACAAGCTACAAATGGTGGGCCATTAGTACACAAAAGACTATTATAATTATTTTCAAAATTTTTATAATCTTTTAATAAACTAAACCATAGTTGAGAATAAGAATCTCCTTTAGTAATATCTAAAGCATTTATATGTTTTTCATATTTTTCAAAAAATTCTCTAGCATTTTCTAAACATGTCTTGCTTTGGGTTTTTTCTGGATCAAGTTCACTATACACGTTACATAATGATTTAAATGGATCATAATAATTAGATATATCTTTAATATCAATATTCATCGATTTTATTTTTTTTTCTATAACATCCTTTTTAATCTTACTATTACTATCAGTAGTATTATCTATATTCTCCTTATAACAACTATTGTTTTCCATATGTTTAGTATAAAAATCGTTTAATGTAGTGATTCCATTTTCTTTTTTTTTATTTAGTTTATAACTTAACCATAAAATAGCGTATTCAATAAGTTTACCACTATCTATATTTTCATCTTTAATATCATTAAACATACTTATTAACAATATAAAACCAGAGATAATATTTTCTTCATCACTACTACATTTACTACCAGGGAAAAACGTATTTAAGAAATTCCTAGAATTATATTCTTCCCGGTTGTTCGGATCATCAACAAAATATTTATCAATATCATTAATTGATTTACACTACGAATGTATTTTGCAAATTAAACAAAAGAATGTATTAATATAAATTTTACTAAAATTAAAATTAATATAATTTATAGTAATACAGCATATGAATAATATAAGAAAAAGGATATATACCACTTTAGAAGACATTATAATGAAATTCTGTTATAATTTGGAGATTATGCGGGGTGATGTTATTTATATATATTGTATAAAATATATGTTGTATTTATTTAAGCTCTTTACATAGAAATTGTCTTTCGTTAGACATATTATTCTTAATTTGAATTTCATATTAAATAATAATACATTAGTATTACTAAAATCATATTATACTTATTTTATGATATTTAGCTAAATTATCTTAAATAGTGGGTTGCTTACACACTTTGACATATGTATATATGATGCATTTTATACAAAAAATACTATTCTTACTAACATTTGGTATGACTTTATTATAAAAATTAATATACTTTATAATGAATTTAAAAAATATATACATATGCTTTAATATAGAACACAAACAACGTCCTAAAACTTAAATAATGCACAAATATATAAATTTAAGAAAAATATTATTATTACAATCCTTAAAGCATATAAATAGTCTTTTTTAAAAATATATTAAATACTATATACTTGTTCCTAATAATATATAGTATAGTCTTTTCTAAAATTGTAATATTTACAAAGTTGTATTGTTCCATTTTATATCCCCAATACATTAATTTATATTGTTTTTAATTAATGTAGATAAATTAAAAAATAATTTTAATGAGTCCGATAACTTTATTTTTATTCCTATATATTTCAATTTAGAATTATACATTATTGGATAATTTATAATATATTTTACGCATAATTTCCACGGTTTAAAACGACAATTAGCACTGAACCCGTATTTATAATCTTAAATAAGTCTTTAAATGGCTATTGTGTTTAAAATAATACTTAGTAGATATTAAATATTAACATATAAATAACTATTATGTAAATTTTAAAGTATAATAGAAAACTATGTTTTATTATGTCATTATTTTACCCTTTAATAGGAGAGAGATAAGATATATTAGCTCTTTAATATATATATTTATATAAATATTCGTTAAATGTTATACATAATTTTATCTTATATATTCTACTGCTATAGTTAATGTATATCGTTCAAATAATTTATTAAAAATTCTATATTATATTAATTCTACAAAAAACAATTATAATATAATACGAGTTAATATGAATAATCAAATGGTATTTAACATGAATTGAGTCTTTAACCATTTCACTATTGATTCATATTTTTAGAATATAAAATCACATGTCCCTAATTGGATCTTTAACAAAATATATAACACCGATACCTTTATAATGTGTTATTATGTGTCTTTTCGATCAAATTGATATTTAATTATATGAATTTTCCACAATAAAATAATATTTAATATAAGTTATTCGTAGAGTATTTTGTTATATTATATATATAGGCGTATAATATTAACGCTATTCTATCTTTCATATTATTTATAATTATTAGAACGAAATATGATTCATAATTTTACTAATATACTTATATTTTTTCAAATAACTACTTATAATATAATTTATATATACTTCAAAACTACGAAGTTTAAAAATAAATAGTGATTAATCTAATATTATGCCTTATGATAAATAAATTGAAATGTATAAAACAACTTCTATTATTACTAATTAATTTTAAAACAAACGTAAAATGCAAAGAGAGAATATAAACTACAATTAAAGCTTAAAAAATGTTAGAAGCATAATAATATTTTATAGATAATGTTGTATTGTCGATTCTCGACCAATATTTATTTATGAATATTTATTATTACAGTTCAATTGGTGTAATATAATTTAAATAAAAATAAATATAATACAAGTTATAAGTTTTACTAAATAAAATTTTCATAAAATAAAGAAACATATTATGATATGCATAATTCAATATAACCAAATATTAACTTTTATATAGGCAATTATGATATATCATAATATGAATTAATATATGCAATATAGACATTTTATTTTAATCATATAAAATTGACATGAACACACAATTGTATATATTATACTTTATGGGGAATATGGTATGTAGCCCCTTTCATATTAGATTATTCCCCTTTTAGTTGCATATTTGAGCTTTTAACTGCATTTGTGATTAAACATACGGAATGGTACATATATTAAATTAGTGTTTAGGTTATAAAAAATTAAATGTAATATAATACTTAGCCCTAACCCAATATGGGTTTCACAATATAAAAACTATATAAAAATTATTTCCAAATAGATAGTTTCTTAAAATATATAAATCATTATTATTATTCCTGAAATAGTACTACTCTTCGAATAACATATTAATGATTCATTCTATTCTTTATTTTTTTAGCATTTCTCTTAAATGTTGTTTTTTAGATCGTTTCCGAAAACCAAATAACGAATACTAATATAAAATGTTAAGAAGATACGATTTATTTGTTAAAATTTGCATGTATAATCAAAATAATTTTTAAATTCCATATTATTTACCTTATAAGAAACTCCCAATAAAATTGATGCTGCAACAAATATAATTGCAATTGTAATTATTATATTTTTTGTTACTGAACTTCGTGGACAAGCTACAAATGGTGAGACATAATTACATTTATCACTATATTTACTTTCGAAAATTTTATAATCATTTGATAAACTAGACAATAGTTTATAATAAGAACTTCCTTTATTAATATCTAAAGCATTTTTAAGTCTTTCATATTTTTCAACCAATTCTCCAGCAGTTTCTAAACATGTCTTGCATTCATTATTTTCTTCTGGATCAAATTCACTATACATGTTACATAATGATTTAAATGCATCATAAAAATTAGATATATCTTTAATATCTATATTCATCGATCTTATTTGTTTTTCTATAATATTCTTATTAATCTTATTATCAGTAGATATATTATCCTTATATTGACTATTTTCTTCTATATAGAAACTATAAAAATTGTTTAATGTGGTGGTTTCACTTTCTGTTTTTTGATTTAGTCTATAACTTAACCATAAAATAGCGTATTCAACAAGTATATCACCATCTATAGTTTCATCATCAAGCGTATTTAGTAATATTATAAAACCAGAGATAATCTTTTCTTCATAACTACTACAGTTCCCTTCAGAGCAATACGTATTTAATATATTCATATTATATCCTCCCGGGGTGTTCGGATCATCAACAAAATAATTATCAATCTCATTAATTGATTTACACTACGAATATATTTTGCAAATTAAACAAAAAATGTATTAATTTAAATGTAACTAAAATTAAAATTAATATAATTTATAGGAATGCAACATACGAATAATATAAGAAAAGGAATATATACCACTTTATAAGACATAATGAAATTCTGTTATAATTTGGAGATTATGCGGAGTAATGCTATTTATATATATTGTATAAAATATATGTTGTATTTACTTAAGCTCTTTACATATCAGTTATCTTTCGCTAGACGTATTATTCTTAATTTTAACTTCATATAAAATAATAATACATTAGTATTACTAAAATAATATACTTATTTTATGACAATTAGCTAAATTACCTTAAATAGAAGGTTGCTTATACACTTTTTCCATATGTATGTATGATGCATTTTATACAAAAAATACTATTCTTACTAACATTTGGTATAACTTTATTATAAAAATTGATATACTTTTATAATGAATTTAAAAAAATATATATTTATACATATGCTTTAATATAGAGCACAAACAACGTCATAAAATTCCAATACTACACAAATATAAAAAATTAAGAAAGTTATTATTATTAGAATTCTTAAAGTATGTAAATAGTAATTTTTTAAATATATTACATTTGTATATACTTGTTTCTTATAATATATATTATAGTTTTTTCTAAAATAATAGCATTTTCAAATTAAGTTACATGTTCCATTTTCTATGCAAACCATATAATTTATATTGTTTTTATTTAATATAAATAAATTAAAAAATAATTTTAATGCGTTAAATAACTTTATATTTATTTCTACATGTTCCAATTGAGAAGTATTCTCTATTGGGTAATTTTATAATATTTTTTACGCATAATTTCCACTCTCTAAAACAACAATTAGCACTGAACCAGTATTTATAAGCTTAAATAAGCCTTTGAATGTATATTATTTTTAAAATAATACATAGTAAATATTAAATATTAACATATAAATAAGTATTGATGCATATTTTAAAGTATAATAGAAAACTATGTTTAATTAGGTTGTTATATTCCCTTTAAGAGGAGAGAGATAAGATATATTGCTCTTTTAATATATAAATTTAGATAAATATTTCCTAAATACTATACATTGTTCATTCTTATCTTATATATTTATTGATACAGTTATCAATGTATGTACATTCAAATAATTTATTAAAAATTCTATATTTTATTAATTATATGATAACGTAATGTTTTAGATTAAAAAATGATTATTAAATAAAAACTAATAATATAATAAGAGTTAATATGGAATAATAAAATGACAGTTAACATGAATTAAGTCTTTATCCTTTTCTCTATTTATCCAGTTTTTTATAATATAAAACCACATATCCTAAATTGAATCTTTAACAAAAATATAATCATTGATATATTTATAATGTATTATTTGTCTTTTAGATAATATTAATGCTTAATTATATGAAGTTTCCACAATAAAATAATATTTCAATATTAGTTATTGATAGAGTATTTTATTAAATTATATGTATAGGCATATAATAATAACGTATTATATTTATCATATTATCTATAATGATTAGAACAAAATATATGAAATTTTATTAATATAATTATATTTTATTTTTTAAATATTTTAAAATATTATTTATTTATATCTCAAAATATAAATTTTAAAAATTAATAGTGATTAATCTATTATTATACCTTATGGTAATTAAATTAATATATATATAACTATTCCTACCAATATAAATTAGAACATTAGCATAAATTCAAATTATTGAAATGAAAAAAATTAGTATTATATATTTTTATAATTTACAAATTTATTATAATATATCTATAGTACATTTTTTATGTATTACTAAAAATGTTAGATGCATAAAATATATTTTATAGATAACGTTGTGTTATCGAATCGCAATATACCATGCATCTATATTTTATGACTACCTATTATATATTGGTAAATGTTTAATTAACAATAAAAATATATCCATTAACTTGAAGGTATATTATACTGTAGGAAACTGTTCCAAATGAATCAAATTATAATTATACTCCGATATATAAAATTATTATACTGTTCGGTTATAAAGATACAATTTAAATTAAAAAAAATATGATACAAATAATAAGTTTTGCTAAATAAAATGTTTCATCAACCAAAGAAACATCTTATTTTATACATAATTCAATATAGTTATGATTAACAAGCTTATATAATAAATAATTATGATATATCATAATATGAATTAATATATGCAATATAGACATTTTTTTTATTAATATTAAATCGATATGAACACTAAATTATATATATTATAATTTATGAACAAATGTTATGTGACCCTTTTTTGGTTGCATATTTAAACTTCATCTCGTGATTAAACATATGGGATGGTATATATATTTAATTAGTATTCAAATTATAAAAAATTAAATGCAATATAATACTTAATCCTAACCCCAATATGGGTTCCGCAAACACAACCCTGGCCTACAACATAAAAACAATATAAAAACTATGATCAAAAATTACTTCGGAATAGACAATTTCTTAAAATAAATCAATCATCATATTCAGAATAATTTATTAATGATCAGTTTTCTTCTTTATTTTTTTAGCTTTTTTCTTAAATGTTGTTTTTTAGGTCGTTTCCGAAATCCAAATAACGAATACTAATATAAAATGTTAAGTATACGATTTTTTGTTAACGTTTGCATATATATAATGAAAATAATTTATAAATTCCTTATTATTTACCTTATAAGAAACTCCCAATAAAATTGATGCTGCAACAAATGTAATTGCAATTGTAATTAGTGTATTTTTTGTTACTGAACTTCGTGGACAAGCTACAAGTGGTGAAGAATTATTACATCCAAGTTTATTATATTTCTCTTTAAATTTGTTATAATCATTTGATAAACTAGACAATATTTGAGAATAAGAACTTCCTCCAGCAATAACAAGAACATTATTAAGTTTTTCATATCTTTCAAAAAATTCTCCAGCATTGTCAAAACATTTCTTGCATTGATTGTTGTTTGCATCAAGTTCACTATACATGTTACATAATGATTTAAATTCATCATAAAAACTAGATATAATATTAATATTCATTTTCATCAATTCTTTTTTTTTATTTATAACATCCTTATTAATCTTAGTATCATTATCATCAGGTATTTTCTGATTATAATATGTATCATTTTCTATATGATTAGTATAAAAATCATTTAATTTGGTGGTTCCATTTTCTGTTTTTTGATTTAGTATATAACTTAACCATAAAATAGCGTACTCAGCAAATTTGTCACTCCCTAAATTTTCCTCATCATCAATACCATTAAGTAAAGTTACCAATGTTATAAAAGCAGAACTAACTTTTTGATTATCATTATCACAATTTGAATTAGGACAAGAATTATTGATTAATTGACCCTTAAGCGTATAATTTTGAGAATTGTGATCGAAGACAATATCATTATCGATCACACTAATTACACCACACTACGAATATATTTTACGAATTAAACAAAAAAAATGTATTAATATAAATGTTACTAAAATTAAAATTAATATAATTTATAGGAATCCAGCATACGAATAATATAAGAAAAAGGATACATACCACTTTAGAAGACATTATAATGAAATTCTGTTATACTTGGAGATTACGCGGGGTGATATTTATATATATTGTATATTTACTTAATCTCTTTACGTAGCAGTTATCTTTCGTTAGACATATTATTCTTAATTCTAACTTCATATAAAATAATAATACATTAGTATTACTAAAATCATATTATACTTATTTTATGACATTTAGCTAAATTATCTTAAACAGAGGGTTACTTATACACTTTACCATATGTATATATGATGCATTTTATACAAAAAATACTATTCTTACTAACATTTGGTATAACTTTATTATAAAATGGATATACTTTTATAATGAATTTAAAAAATATATATTTATACATATGCTTTAATATCGAAGATAAATGACGTCATAAAACTTAAATAATGCACAAATATATAAATTTAAGAAAGTTATTATTATTACAATCCTTAAAGTATATAAATAATTATTTAATAAGATAGACTAAATACTTATATACTTGTTTCTTATAATATATAATACAGTCTTTTCCAAAATAACACTTACAAAATAAATTTAATTGTTCCATTTTCTATGCAAAATACATAAATTTATATTGTTTTTAATGAATGTAGATAAATTATAAAATAATTTTAATGCGTTAAATAACATTAGTTTTATTCCAATATACCTTATTGTGTAATTTTATAATATATTTTACGCATAATTTCCACGGTTTAAAACGACAATTAGCACTGAACCCATATTTATAACCTTAAATAAGTCTTTAAGTTCATATTGTTTTTAAAATCATACTTAGTAGAAATTAAATATTAACATATATATAACTATTATGTAAATTTTAAAGTATAATAGAAAACTATGTTTGATTAGGTTGTTATATTGCCCTTCAAGAGGAGAGAGATAAGATATATTAGCCTTTAATATATATATTTATATAAACATTTGCTAAATATTATACATAATTTTATCTTATATATTCTACTGTTATAGTTAATGTATATCATTCAAATAATTTATTAAAAATTCTATATTTTATTAATTCTATGATACAGTAATGTTGTTTTGGATTATAAAATGATTATTTACTAAACACTAATGTGAATAATAAAATACCATTTAACATGAATTGAGTCTTTAACCATTTCACCATTGATTCATATTTTTAGAATATAAAACCAAATATCCAAAAATGAATCTTTAACAAATATATAAAAATGATACATTTATAATGTATTATTATTTGGCTTTTCGATAATATTAATGTTTAATTATATGAAGGTTCATAATAAAACATTATTTCAATATTAGTTATTGGTAATTTACTAGATTATATGTATAGGCATATAATAATAACGCATCATATCTATAACATAATTTATAATTATTAGAACAAAATATAATATTAAATTTTATTAATATACTTATATTTTTTCTTTTAACTATTTAAAAAATAATTTATTTGTGCGTCAAAACTATAAAGTTTAAAAATTAAAATGACTAATATAATATTATACCTTTATGGTAAATAAATTAATGTATATATAAGTATCTCTATTATTTGAATTTAAAACTTTAGCATAAAATTAAACTATATAAAATCAAAAATTAAAAGGATAGTATACATATATTTATAATGTAATTTTTTATTAATATACATATTTTTATTGATTATTAAAAATGTTAGAAACATCATAATATTTTATAGACTATGTTACATTATCGATTCTCGATCGATATTCCATGCATCTATATTTTATGAATATATATTATTGCAGTTGATTTGGATAACATGATTTAAATTAAAATCAATATGACAAAAGTTATAAGTTTTACTAAATAAAATGTTTCATCAATCAATGAAATGTATTGTATATTATGATATAAATAATTCAATATAACTCTGGGTTAACACATCTTGTTTAATGAAAATTATTATATAGCCAATATCTATATTAATATATACAATATAGACATTTTTTTTAATCATTTAAAATCGATATGAACACTCAATTATATATATTATAATTTATGAAAAAAATGTTATGTGACCCTTTTCATATTAATGGTAGTATCCCTTTTTTGGTTGCACATTTAGACTTCAGCTCGGGATTAAGCATACGGAATGGCACATATATTTAATTAGTGTTTAAGTTATAAAAAATTAAATGAAATGCAATACTTAGCTCTAACCCGAATATAGGTTCCACAACATAAAAACTATATAAAAATTATTCACATATTTTGATCAAAAATTATTTTTAAATAGATAGATTCTTAGATATATCAACCATTATTATTATTCCTGGAATAATCACTACTCTTTGAATAATATATTAATGATCAGTTTCTTCTTTATTTTTTTAGCATTTCTCTTAAATGTTGTTTTTGAGATCGTTTTCGAAATCCAAATAACGAATACTAATATAAAATATTAAGAATATACGATTTATTTGTTAAAATTTGCATATATAATGAAAATAATTTTTTAATTCCTTATTATTTACCTTATAAGAAACTCCCAATAAAATTGATGCTGCAACAAATATAATTGCAATTGAAATTAGTGTATTTTTTGTTACTGAACTTCGTGGACAAGCTACAAGTGGTGAGAAATTCTTACATTTAACATTATTATATTCATTTTCAAAATTTTTATAATCATTTGATAAACTAGACAATAGTTTATAATAAGAACTTCCTTTATTAATATCTAAAGCATTTTTAAGTTTTTCATATTTTTCAAACAATTCTCTAGCATTTTCTAAACATGGCTTGCATTCAGTATTATTTTCTGCATTAATTTCACTATACATGTTACATAATGATTTAAATGCATCATAAAAATTAGATATATCTTTGATATCAATATTCATCGAACTTATTTTTGTTTCTATAACACCCTTACTAATCTTATTACCACTATCTCTATCAGCATTTATTTCCTTATTATAATGCTTATTTTTTTTTATATGTTCAGTATAAAAATTGTTTAATGTGGTAGTTCCATTTTGTGTTTTTTGATTTAGTTTATAACTTAACCATAAAATAGCATATTCAGCAAGTTTATCACTTTCAAATTTTTCCTTATCATCAATATTCTCAAAAGATTTTATTAATGATATAAAAGTAGAACTAACTTTGTTGTCATCAGTGTCACAGTTATCATCAGGGCAATACAAATTAAAAAAAGTCTCAAAAGTATTTCCTCTCGAGTTGTTCGGATCAAAAACATAATTATCAGCCGCATTAATTAGATCACACTACGAATATATTTTACGAATTAAACAAAAAAATGTATTGATATAAATGTTACTAAAATTAAAATTAATATAATTTATAGGAATGCAACATACGAATAATATAAGAACATGCTATATACCAATTCCTTATACATTATAATGAAATTTTGTTATAATTCGGAGATTATGCAGGGTGATGTTATTTATATATATTGTATAAAATATATTGTATATTTACTTAAGCTCTTTACATAGCAATTATCTTTCGTTAGACATATTATTCTTAATTTTAAATTCATATAAAATAATAATACATTAGTATTACTAAAATCATATTATACTTATTTTATAGCAATTAGTTAAATTAACTTTAATAGAGGGTTGCATAATGCATTTTATACAAAAAATAGTATTCTTACTAACATTTGGTATAACTTTATTATAAAAATTAATATACTTTTATAATGAATTTAAAAAATATATACTTATACATATGCTTTAATATAGAACACAAACGTCATAAAACTTAAATAATGCACAAATATATAAATTTAAGAAAGTTATCATTATTAGAATCCTTGAAGTATATACTTGTTTCTTATAATATATATTATAGTTTTTTCTAAAATAATAGCATTTTCAAATTTAGTTACATGCCCCATTTTCTATAAAAATTATATAAATTTATATTATTTGTATTTAATATAGATAAATTAAAAAATAATTTTAATGAGTTAAATAACTTTATTTTTATTTCTACATATACCAATTGAGAAGTATTTTCTATTGGATAATTTTATAATATATTTTACGCATAATTTCCACTCTCTAAAACAACAATTAGCACTGAACCAGTATTTTTAATCTTAAATAAGCCTTTGAATGTATATTATTTTTAAAATAATACATAGTTAATATTAAATATATAACATAAATAAGTATTGTTGCAAATTTAAAGTATAATAGAAAACTATTCGTAATTAAGTTGTTAAATTGCTCTTTAAGAGGAGAGAGATAAGATATATTGCTATTTTAATATATAAATTTAGATAAACATTTCCTAAATAATATGCATTGTTCATTCTTATCTTATATATTTATTGATATAGTTATCAATGTATATACATTCAAATAATTTATTAAAAATACTATATTTTATTAATTCTACAAAAAACTATGATAATATAATATGGAATAATAAATGATATTTAATATTAATTAAGTATTTAACCCTTTCTCCATTAATCCATATTTTTAGAATATAAAACTACAAATTCCAAATTGAATAATTAAGAAATATATAATGTATTATTATGTCTTTTCGATAAAATTAATATTTAATTATATGAAGGTTTCACAATATAACAATATTTTAATATTAACTATTAGTAATTTCTAGATTATATGTATAGGTATATAATAATGCATCATATCTATAATATTAAACTTTATTAATATACTTATATTTTATTTTTTAACTATTTTAAAATATAATATATTTATACCTCAAATTTTAAAAATGAATAGTGGTTAATCTATTATTATACCTTATGATAAATAAATTAAAGCGTACAAATAAACTTCTATTAATACAAGAAGATAATAGTAACTACAATTACAACTTCAAAAATTGTTAGAAGCATAACCATAATTTATAGACTATGTTATATTATCGATTCTCGATCGATATTCATGAATCTATATTTTATAATTGCCTATTGTATATTGATGATATGTTTAATTAATGTTAAAAACACACATATTAATGTGAAGGTATATTATAATGTAGGCAATTGTTCCAAATTAATCGAATTATAATAATACCCAACCTCATATATAATGCTATTATTACATTTCAATTAGCATAGTATAATTTAAATTAATTGTAGCAAAATTTATAAGTTTCACTAAATAAAATTTTAATTAAATAAAGAAACATATTATGATATGCATAATTCAATATAACAAAATGTTAAGTTTTATATAGGCAATTATGATATAGCATAATATGAATTAATATATGTAATATAGTTATTTTACTTTAATCATATTAAATATATATTAACATTCAATTATATATATTATAACTTATGAACAAATGGGATGTGCTCCCTTTCATATTGATGGAAGTACTCCTTTTTTGGTTGCATATTTAAACTTCATCTCGAAATTAAACATACGAGATGATACATATATTAAATTAGTATTTAAGTTATAAAAAAATAAATAAAATATAATACTTAGCTCTAACCCGAACATGGGTACCACAACATAAAAACTATATAAAAATTATGCAAAAATTACTTCGAAATAGACAATTTCTTAAAATATATCAACCATTATTACTATTCCTGGAATAATCACTACTCTTCGAATCACATATTAATGATCCATTTTCTTCTTTATTTTTTTAACTTTTCTCTTATATGTTGTTTTTGAGATCGTTTCCGAAATCCAAATAACGAATACTAATATAAAATGTTAATAAAATATGTTTTTTGATAACGTTTGCATATATATAATGAAAATAATTTTTAAATTCCTTATTATTTACCTTGTAAGCAATTCCCAAAAAAATTGGTATTGCAGGAAATATCGATAAAACTGGAATTAATTTGCTTACTATCGACGAACTTGATGGTATAACATCAGAATTTTGTACATTTTTATCAGACGTTTCTCCAGGGATTTTTGTAGTATTTTGTGATGTCTTTATCTCTGGAAGGGAAGGAAAAACGACATCTTGAGCATCTTTACATTCATTTTTTAAATTATTATAATCAGTTGATAATGTAAACAATATTTTTCTATATGGACTGTTATCAGTATTATTATAATTTTCATTAAGTTCTTTATATTTTTCAACAAATTGATTAAAGTTTTTCGAACATTTTTTGCAATTTGACGTGTTTCCACCAAATGCAGAATACATTTCACATAATGATTTAAATGCTTTATAAAAATTAGATATAATACTATTATCCATATTCAACAAATCCTTTTTTTGATCTATGATTTCCTTATAACAATTATAACCACGAGCATCACCTAATTTACTTATATAATGCGTATTTGTTTCTATATGCTTAGTATAGAAGTCGTTTAATTTATTGATTCCATTTTCTTTTTTTAGGCTTACCATATAACTTAACCATATAACTTAACCATATAAGAATGTAATAAACAACATCTAAGTTATTTTTTGCATTATCTTTAAACGAATTAATATTCCCAAAGAATAGATTAAACAAATATAAACATACAGCATTAATTTTTTCGAGATTACTATCACAACTATTAGTACAATACTTTTTGAAATTTTGATCACCATATACAAAATTATAGTTTTCACCATTTTCCAATTCATCGGGAAAATAAGTCAGTACAGATTTGAACTGTTGACACTAAGAAAACATTTAAAAACAATTAATAAAAACGCGAATTATTACAAATTTTATTAAAATAAAGTTTAATGATATTTATATGTAATATAATATCAAAAAATATAAAGGAAATTATTATTATTAAAAAATGCATATACCAATTTCTTATCCATTGTGATGAAATTATATTTTTGATTTGTAAATTGAGTAAAATCATTCTGTTTTATATACGCTTTCCCCAATATGTGATGCAAATACTTTAATCCTATAAATAACAACTGTCTGTAGTTAAATATATAAGCTTTTCAATAATTAAATTAATATAGGATAATAAAACAATATTATTACTAAAGATATGTTACATTCCTTTTTATGGTAATTAGATAAATTACCTTAAATAGAGGGTTGCTTAATATATTTTTGATTAAATATAGATATGATCCATTTTATACAAAAAATGGCATTTTTACTAACATCTGGAATAATTATACTATAAAAATGGATATACTTTTATTATGAATTTAAAAAATATATACTTATATTTATGGCTTATCGTATGAATGAAACACCGCCATATATTTTGTTTTAATAAATGGTGTCCCAAAACTAATATACTGCAAAAATCGAAACAATTAAGGAACCCATCATTACTATAATCCTTAAAGTATATAAATATATTTTTTCTAATATATTTTAAATATTTATATCTTGTTTCTTATAATATATAATATAGACTTTTCTAAACTTATAACATTTATAAAATAAGTTGCATTGTTCACTTTTTTAATTGCATATACATAAATTTATATTGTTTTTATTTAATATAGATAAATTCAAAATTCATTTTAATGTGCTCAATAACTTTATTTTTATTCCAATATACCTTATTGGATAATTTTATAATATATTTTGCCATCTTTCCATTCTTTAAAACAGCAATTAGGACCGAGCCCGTATTTATTAATATATTTATAAGTTTAAATAAGTCTTTAAATGCAGATTGTTTTTAAAATCATACTTAGTAAATATTAAACATATAAATAACTATTGGTGACGTTTTAATGTATAATAGAAAACTATGTATATTACTCTTTGATGGGGAGAGATAAGATATATTTCCTTTTTTAATATATAAATTTAGATAAATATTCGTTAAATGTTCTACAATGTTCATTTTTATCTTATATATTTTATTGTTATAGTTATCAATGTATATACATTCAAACAATTTATTAATAATTCTATATTTTATTAATTCTACGATCAAAAATGTAATTCAGATTATAAAATGATGATTCATTAAATTATGATAATATAACATGGAATAATAAAAAGACATTTAACACTTTCTCCATTAATTTATATTTTATAATATAAAATTATAAACTTCAAATTGGATCTTTAACAAATATATAAAAATTATGCCTTTATAATGTATTATTATGCGTCTTTTCGATAAAATTAATATTTATTTACATAAAGTTATCACAATAAAGCAATATTTCAATATTAGTTATTGATAGAATGTTTTACTAGTTTATATGTATAGGAATATAATAATAACGCATTATATCTATCATATCATTTACAATTGTTAAAAAATTATTACAACAAAATATTATATGAAATTTTATTAATATACTTATATTTTTTCAAATAACTCTTATAATATATTTCCAATTTATATATACTTCAAAACTACCAAGTTTAAAAATAAATAGTGATTAATCTAATATTATGCCTTATGATAAATAAATTAATATATATATATAACTATTTCGATTATTTGAATTTAAAACTTTAGCATAAAATTATAATATATATAATCAAAAATTAAAAGGATAGTATGCCTATATCTATAATGTAATTTTTATGTATTACTAAAAATTTTAGATGCATAAAACATCTTTTATAGGTATTGTTGTGTTGTTGAACCTCGATCGATATTTTATGAATCTATATTTTATGAATGCCTATTATATATTTGTAATATGTTTAATTAATGTGAAGGTATATTATAATGTAGCCAATTGTTCCAAATGAATCGAATTATACTCTGATATATAAAATTATTATACTGCTCGGTTATAAAAATACGATTTAAATTAAAATAAATATGATAAAAATAATACGTTTTACTGAATAAAATGTTTCATCAAATAAAGAAATATATTATGATATGCATAATTCATTATAACTCTGGGTTAACAAATCTTATATAATAAATAATTATGATATATCATAATATTAATTAATATATACAATATAGACATTTTATTTTAATCATATTAAATCAGCATGAACACTCAATTATACATATTATAATTTATGAAAAAATGTTATGTGGCCCTTTTCATATTAATGCCAGTACCCCTTTTTTGGTTGCATATTTAGGCTTCAGCTCGATATTAAAAATTCAGGATGGTACATATATTTAATTAGTGTTCAAATTATAAAAAATTTAATACAATATAATACTTAGCCCTAACCCCAATATGGGTTCCACAACATAAAAACTATATAAAAATTATGCAAAAATTACTTCCAAATAGACAGATTCTTAACATATATTAATCATTATTACTATTCTTGGAATAATCACTACTCTTCGAATAATATATTAATGATCAGTTTCGTCTTTACTTTTTTAGCTTTTCTCTTAATTTTTGTTTTTGAAATCGTTTCCGAAATCCAAATAACGAATACTAATATAAAATGTTAAGAATATACGATTTATTTGTTAAAATTTGCATATATAATCAAAATAATTTTTAATTTCTTTATTATTTACCTTATAAGAAACTCCCAATAAAATTGATGCTGCAACAAATATCATTCCAATTGTAATTAGTATATTTTTTGTTACTGAACTTCGTGGACAAGCTACAAGTGATGAGAAATTATCACATCCAAGATTATTATATTTCTTTTTAAATTCTTCATAATCATTTAATAAACTAGACCATAGTTGTAAATAAGAACTTCCTTTATTAATATCAAAAGCATTTTTAACTTTTTCACATTTTTCAAAAAATTCTCCAGCATTTTCTAAACATTTATTGCATTCGTAGTCATTTGCACCAATTTCACTAGACATGTTACATAATGATTTAAATGCATCATAAAAATTAGATATATCTTTAATATCGATATTCATCGATTCTATTTTTTTTTTTATAACATCCTTATTAATCTTATTACTACTATCACTACCATCATTTATTTTCTGATAATAACAACTATTTTTTACTACATTATTAGTATAAAAATCGTTTAATATAGTCATTCCATTTTCTTTTTTTTGATTTAGTTTATAACTTAACCATAAAATAGCATATTCCACAAGTTTATCACCCTCTAAATTTTCATTCTTATTATTATCATTAAGTAAAGTTAGCAATGCTATAAAATAAGAGCTAAGTTCTTGGTCATCACTACTACAGTCATTTTTAGGGAAAGCTAATTTTAACAAATACGTAGAATTATATTTTCCCGGGTTGTTCGGATCATCAACAACATATTTATCAACCGTATTAATTATACCACACTACGAATATATTTTACGAATTAAACAAAAAATGTATTAATATAAATATTACTAAAATTAAAATTAATATAATTTATAGGAATGCAACATACAAATAATATAAGAAAAAGGATACATACCACATTAGAAGACATTATAATGAAATTCTGTTATAATTTGGAGATTATGCGGGGTGATGTTGTTTATATATATTGCATAGAATATATGGTATATTTACTCAAGATCTTTACATGGCAGTTATCTTTCGTTAGACATATTATTCTTAATTTTAACTTCATATAAAATAATAATACGTTAGTATTACTAAAATCATATTATACTTATTTTATGACATTTAGCTAAACTATCTTAAATAGAGGGTTGCATAATACATTTTATACAAAAAATACTATTCTTACTAACATATGGTATAACTTTATTATAAAAATGGATATACTTTTATAATGAATTTAAAAAATATATACATATCCTTTAATATAGAACACAAACAACGTCATAAAACTCAAATACTACACAAATATAAAAAATTAAGAAAGTTATTATTATTAGAATCCTTAAAGTATATACTTGTTTCTTATAATATATAATATAGTTTTTTCTAAAATTATAGCATTTTCAAACTAAGTTACATGTTCCATTTTCTATGCAAATCAAATAATTTATATTATTTTTATTTAATATATATAAATTAAAAAATAATTTTAATGCGTTAAATAACTTTATTTTTATTCCAATATACCTTATTGAGTAATTTTACAATATACTTACGCATATTTTCCACTGTCAAAACAACAATTAGCACTTAACCCATACTTGTATGCTATTTATAAGCTTAAATAATCTTTTGAATGTATATTATTTTTAAAATAATGCTTAGTAAATATTAATAAATAAATAAGTATTGATGCAAATTTTAAAGTATAATAGAAAACTGTGTTTAATTAGGTTGTTATATTACTCTTTGGTGGGGAGAGATAAGATATATTAGCTATTTTAATATATAAATTTAGATAAATATTTTCTATATACTATGCATTGTTCATTCTTTTCTTATATATTTATTGATATAGTTATCAATGTATGTACATTCAAATAATTTATTAAAAATTCTATATTTTATTAATTATATAGTAACGTAATGTTTTAGATTAAAAAATGATTATTCAATAAAAACTAATAATATAATAAGAGTTAATATGGAATAATAAAATGACAGTTAACATGAATTGAGTCATTATAATTTTCTCCATGGATCCAAATTTTTATAATATAAAACCACATATCCCGAAGTGGATCTTTAACAAATATATAAAAATTATATCATTATAATGCATTATTATTTGTCTTTTCGATAATATTAATGTTTATTATATGAAGGTTTCACAATAAAATAATATTTCAATATTAGTTATCGATAGAGTATTTTATTAAATTATATGTATAGGCATATAATAATAACGTATTATATCTATCATATTATTTATAATTATTATAACAAAATATAATTCGAAATTTTATTAATATACTTATATTATATTTTTTAAATCTTTTAAAATATTATTTATTTATACCTCAAAATATAAAATTTAAAAATTAATAGTGATTAATCTATTATTATACTTTATGATAATTAAATTAATATATATATAAATATTCCTACCAATATAAATTAGAACATTAGAATAAATTCAAATTATTGAAATGAAAAAAATAGTATTATATATATTTATAATTTATAAATTTATTATAATATATCTATAGTACATTTTTTATGTATTACTAAAAATGTTAGATGCATAAAATGACTTTTATAGATAACGTTGTATTTTCGATTCTCGATCGGTATTTCATGCATCTATATTTTATGAATATCTATTATTACAGTTCAGTTGGATAACATGATTTAAATCAAAATAAATATAATACAAGTTATAAGTTTTACTAAATAAAATTTTCATAAAATATAGAAACATATTATGACATGCATAATTCAATATAGCTCTGGGTTATCAAGGCTTATGTAATAGGCAATTATGATATAGATAATATGAATTAATATATGCAATATATACATCTTATTTTAATCATATTAAATCGGCATGAACACTCAATTATATATATTATAACTTATGAAATTTGATGTGGCCCTTTTCATATTAATGGATATATCCCCTTTTTTGTTACATATTTGGATTTTATTTCGAGATTAAACATATGGGATGGTACATATATTTAATTAGTGTTCAAATTATAAAAAATTAATACAATATAGTACTTAACTCTAACCCGAACATGGGTTCCACAAACACAACCCTGACCCACAACATAAAAACTATATAAAAATTATGCAAAAATTATTCCCCAATAGACAGCTTCTTAACAACATTAATCATTATTACTCTTCGATTCATATATTAATGATTCATTCTCTTCTTTATATTTTTTATTTTTTCTCTTAATTTTTGTTTTTGAAATCGTTTCCGAAATCCAAATAACGAATACTAATATAAAAACGGTAATCGAATTATATATTTTTTGATATTCGCATATAAGTAATACGAAAATAATTGTTTAATTTCCTTATTATTTACCTTATAAGAAATTCCCAAAAAAATTGCTATTGCACCAAATATCGATAAAACTATAAATAATTTGTTTGCTGTCGACGAACTTGATGTAACTTCAGAAAATTGTTCAGGACATTTTATAGTAATTTTTGTTTTATCTATCGTTGGAAACAATGAACTATCGTTACATTTCTTTTTTAACTTATTATAATCATTTGATAAAATACACAATACTTTATTATAGGGGCTATTACTAGTAATATCAGAATTTTCACTAAGTTCTTTAAATTTGCTAGCAAATTGACTAGCTTTTTTCGAACATTCTGCGCAATTTTTCTTGCTTTCATCAAATTCAGTATACATTTCACATAATAATTTAAATATTTCATAAAATTTAGATATATATTTAATATCCATATTCATCAGATTTGTTTTATCTATAAGTGCTTTATAATTACTACAACCTTCAACATTGTCTATAGGCTTTGTATACTTATCATTATTTATATTTGTTTCATAAAAATGTTCTAAATGGCTCTTAGTTCCTGGTGGTTTTAGGTTTAACATATAACTTAACCATATGATAATATAATCAACAATATTGATGTTACTTTTTGCAACAGACTCAAACACAGAAGAATCCTTAAAGAATGTATCAAACAAATATAAACACCCAGCACTAATTTTTTCGAGCTCATTAACACAATTTTGATTACTACAATACTGTTTGAAATGTCCATCATCATTAAAATAATACTTTCCGTCAGTGTCCAATTTATCTGGAAATTTTGTCGTTACATAAATGAAATTCTTACACTAAAAAAACATTTAAAAACAATTATTATAAATGTGCATTATTGAACATTTTTTTTAAAATAAAGTTTAATGATATATATAATACAATATCAAAAAAGTAAAGGAAATTATTATTATTAAAAAATGCATATACTATTTCGCTATCCATTATAATGGGATTTTATTTTTGATTTGTAAATTGAGTAGAATCATGCTGTTTTATATACGTTGCCCCAAATATGTGACACAAATACTTTAACCCTATATATAACAACTGTTTGTAGTTAAATATATTATAACTTTTTAATAATGAAATTAATATAGAATAATATAATAATATTATTGGAAAGAAACGTTTTATTTCTGTTTATCATAATAAGCTAAATTACCTTAGATATAGGGTTGCTTAATACATTTTGATTAAATATAGATATGATGGATTTTATACAAAAAATACTATTCTTACTAACATCTGGTATAACTTTATTATAAAAATGGATATACTTTTATAATGAATTTAAAGTATGTTTGAACATAGAAAAGGAATATATTTATATCTTCTGTTTTAATGATTTCAATTTTAAAACTTAAATACTGTATAAATTTAAAAAATAAAAAATTATGTTATTATTATAATTCTTAAAAGTATATAAATAGTCGCTTTTTAAAATATATTAAATTTATATATACCTGTTTCGTATTATATATAATATAGTTTTTTCTAAAATTATATTATTTTCTAATTAAGTTACATGCTCCACTTTCTATGCAAATTACATAATTTATATTTTTTTTATTTAATATAAATAAATTCACAATTCATTTTAATGAGTCTTATAACATTATTTTTATTTCTATATACTTCAATTTATAAATATTCCGTATTAGATAATTATAGAATATATTTCGCGTATCGTTTCCATAGTTTAAAACACCAATTAGTACTGAATCCGTACTTATGCTATTTATAAGCTTAAATAAGTATTTGAATGTAAAGATCTTTTAAAATAATACTTAGTAAATATTAACATATAACTATATATTGATGATATTTTAAAGTATAATAGAAAAATATATGTATTAGGTTGGGATATTGCACTTTGAGAGAAGAGAGATAAGATATCTTTGCTCTTCTAATATATAAATTTAGATAAACATTCGCTAATTGTTCTGTATACTTAATTTTATCTTATATATTTTATTGTTATAGTTATCAATGTATATACATTCAAATAGTTTATTAAAAGATCTATATTATATTAATTTTATGATAAAGCAATGCTATTTGTAATTAAAGATTATTTATTAAACAATGATAATATAATATGTGTTAATATGAAATAATAAAAAGACTTTTTATGTTAATTGAGTTTTTAACCTTTTCTTTAATTATCCAGTTTTTTAGAATATAAAACTACAAATCCCAAATTGGATCTTTAACAAAATATATAACATTGATACCTTTATAATATATTATTATTTGTCTTTTCGATAATATTAATATTTAATTATATGAAGGTTTCACAATATTTCAATATTAGTTATTAGTTTATTTGTATAGGTATATAATAATAACGATATTATATCTATCAACTTATTTATAATTATTATAACAAACTATAACATTATATTTTATTATTATACTTATATTTTATTTTTTAAATCTTTTAAAATATAATTTATTTATACCTCAAAACTATAAAGCTTAAAAATTAATAGTGATTAATCTAATAGTATACCTTTATAGTAAATAAATTAATGTATATATAAGTATCTCTATTATTTGAATTTAAAACCTTAATATAAATATAAAGAAAATGATACTATATATAATCGAAAATTAAAAGGATAGTATACATATATCTATAATTTAATTTTTTATTAATGTGCATATTTTTATTGATTATTAAAAATGTTAGATGCATAAAATGGCTTTTATAGATAACGCTATATTATCGATTCTCGATCGATATTTTATGAATATCTATTATTACAGTTCGGATGTTAAAATACAATTTAAATTAAAATAATAATGACACAAACAATAAGTTTTACTAAATAAATGTGTTCACCAAACAAAGAAATCCATTGTATATTATGATGTGGATAATTCAATATAGCTATGGGTTACCAAGACTTATATAATAGGCAATTATAATATACCACAATGTGAATTCATATATAATAAATATATATATTAATATATGCATTATAGACATTTTTTTTAATCATATTAAATCGGTATGAACACTTATTATATATATTATAACTTATGGACAAGATGTTATGTGACCCCTTTCATATTAACTTATTCCCATTTTGGATTGCTTATTTGGACTTATGATTTCATCTTGTGATTAAACATACGGAATTATACATATATTAAATTAGTGTTCAGATTATAAAAAATTAAATAAAGATATAATACTTAACCCGAACACAACCTTGACCCACATTATAAAAACTATATAAAAATTATGCAAAAATTACTACCCAATAAACAGTTTCTTAAAATATATTAATCATTATTACTATTCCTGAAATAGTAAATCTCTTCGAATCATATATTAATGATTCATTTTCTTCTTTATATTTTTTATTTTTTCTCTTAAATATTGTTTTTGAGCTCGTTTCCGAAATCCAAATAACGAATACTAATATAAAACGGTAAACAAATTATTTTTTGTTAATGTTTGCATATATATAATATTTTTTTTTTAATTCCTTATTATTTACCTTGTAAGAAATTCCTAAAAAAAATGCTATTGCACCAAATATCGATAAAACTGTAAATAATTTGTTTCCTATCGATGAACTTGATGTGTCTTCAGATGTTAGTGCATAAATGCTTGCTGGTATCTCTGGAAGCGTTTGATCATTTTTACATTTAATTTTTAAATCATCATAATTAGTTGATAAACTAGACAATATTTGTCTATATGAACTGACATCAGTATTATTAGAATATCTATTAAGTTCTTGATATTTTTTGACAAAATCTTTCGCATCATTTAACAGTTTGTCATCTTTTTTATTCTGTGCAACCCTACCATACATAATACATAATAAATTAAATGCATCATAAAATTTAGACAGATCTTCAATGTTAATATTCAGCAAATCATTTCGTTCATCCATGAATCCCTTAAGATCTCCAATTCTATATGCATCAGTTATAAATGCTTCATATTTACCACTATTTTTTACATAATTAGTATACAAATCATTTATTTTAGTGAATTTGTTCCCTGTTATTTGATTCAATTTGTAACTAAACCATGAAATCATATATAAAAAAAATACATTAGTATTATTTTCTTTATAACTTTTATCTATTACTGTAGAATAACATTCTCCAAGTAACCATAAAAATCCAGCCGTATTTTTATCGAAATCAGTATCGCAGTTTTCATCAGGGCAATATTTCTTGATATTCTCAATTTGATAAAAATCGAGTATTGAATCTTCGCCTAATTTATCGGGTAAATGTTTCCTCATAAAATCAAATTTTGAACACTAAAAAAACATTTAAAAAAAATTAATAAAAATATGTATTAAGAAAATGTTTTTAAATAAAAAGTAATGAAGTTTATAGGAAATATAATATCAAAAAATGTACATACTAGAGTATCATTCATTATGATGGAATATAATTTATAATCTCTAGGTTAAGGTAATATCATATTATTTATATATATACTAAAATAGGTAATACAATTATTTAACCCTATATACAGCAATTATTTGTCAATAAAAATATTTTTATTATTCTTAATATCAATTTAAAGATAATATGGAACAATATATACTTTTTGGTATTTATATAAATTGCCTTATTTTGGGGGTGTTTAATACATTTGTTATCATTGTATATATAATACAATTTTGTATAAATTGTTATCCTTAATAACACTTATATGATCATTATTATAAAAATTAAAGTAACATTGTAATGAATTTATAATATATCTTCTTATGCATATGCTTTAATATAGAAAATAAACGTCATTTCTTTTGTTTTAATAGCTGTCCTTCTAAAACATAAAAACTGTATAAATATAAAAAATAAAAAATATTATTATTAGTATAATTTCTAAAAGTATATAAATATATTTTCTCTAATATATTTGTTTCTTATAATATATAATACAATTTTTTCTAAAATTATAACATTTATAAAATAAGTTGCATTGCTCTCTTTATTAATTGCATATACATGATTTTAATATAATTTTTATTTAATATATATCCATTCTGATTATATTTAACATTTTCAATAACTTTATTTTTATCCCTATATAATTCAATTTATAAATATATCTTATTAGGTAATTTTATAATATATTTTGCACATATTTCCCACGGTTTAAAACGACAATTAGCATTGGACCCATATTTATAAGCTTATATAAATATTTTAATGCATATTGTTTTTAAAATAATACTTAGTAAATATTAAATATATAACTCATAAATACGTATTGATGAAAATTTTTAAGTATAATAGAAAACTATGTGTATTAGGTTGGTATATTGCACTTTGAGAGGAGAGATAAGGGAAGTATGATTTTTTAAGACAAGGATGTAGCCATATATGATTCACTTATTCTACGTAGTTTAATTATATTTTTTACCATTAAACATTTTAACTCATGTATGTATATATTAAAATTATTCATTAAAAATAACTTAGAATTATTAATTTTCTAAATATATGGTTTGCTTTTGTATTTATAATAAATTATATTTTTAAATAAACTATAGAATTATTAATATTATTTTGCTTGGCAGTGTTAATTCTAATATTGTCGCATTAAAGCATATTTAAATGAATGTTATAATATTACATTTTATCTTGTATCATACAATTTTATTCTTATTACAAGTTTAATAATATATATAATTAATATATATCAACATATTCGAATCAAATGAATTTAATGATTTGTTCGTATTTAATACTTTATCTATTGTTATTACTATTATTATTGTTACTGCTAGATCACTGTATAGTACAACGGAATAATTAATGCCCTTAATATAAATACTTTAAATCAATGTATGATATGTCCGTGATTCATTGTTTAAAGTATAACATTTTGTAACATATATACTACCTCGTAAAACGATATATTTATAATACATATTTATTAATTTATATATGATAACCTAATAAAAATAATATTAGTTCAAATTAAATTAATTATTATTTGCCTTTTCGATAAAATTAATATTTAATTATATGAAGTTTCACAATAAAACAATATTTCATTATTAGTTATTAGTAGAGCATTTTATTAAATTATATGCATAGATATATAATAATAACGCTATTCTATATATCATATTATTTATAATTATTATAACAAACTATAACATTAACATTATATTTTATTAATATACTTATATTTTTTTAATTAACTAATAATATATTATATTTCTAATTTATATATACCTCATAGCTTTAAAATTTAAAAATGAATACTGATTAATATAATGTTATACCTTTATAGTAAATAAATTAATGTATATAAAACAATTTATATCAATATTAATTAGAACTTTAACATAAATGCAACGTATTTAAATGAAAAAAGTGAGTATTATATATATTTATAATTTATTAATTTATTATATATATATATAGTGTATTTTTTATCTATTAATAAAAATGTTAGAAGAATAGCAATATTTTATAGACAATGTTATATTGTCGAATCTCGATCGGTATTTTATGAATCTATATTTTATGATTATCTATTATACATTGGTAATATGTTTAATTAATGTTAAAAACACATATGTTAATCCGAATATATATTGTAATGTAGGCAATTGTTCCAAATGAATCATCATATAATGCTATTATTGCAGATAATTTGGCATAATATAATTTAATTTAAAACAAATGATGCAAATAATAATTTTTACTAAATAAAATGTTTTATCAAATAAAGAAACATATATGATATGCATAATTCATTATAATTATGATTAACAATCTTTATATAATAAATAATTATTATATATCATAATATGAATTAATATATGCAATATAGACATTTTTTTTAATCATATTAAATCGATATGAACACTAAATTATATATATTATAATTTATGAAAAAAATTTATGTGACTCTTTTCATATTAATGGTAGTACCCCTTTTTTGGTTGCATATTTAGGCTTTACCGCGTGATTAAAAATATGTGAATGGTCATATATTTAATTATTGCTCAAATTATAAAAAATAAATGCAATATAATACTTAGCCCTAACCCGAATATGGGTTCCACAAACACAACTATGACCCACAACATAAAAACAATATAAAAACTATGATAAAAAATTACTTCGAAATAGACACTTTCTTAAAATAAATCAATCGTCATATTCAGAATAATTTATTAATGATCAGTTTTCTTCTTTATTTTTTTAGCTTTTCTCTTAATTTTTGTTTTTGAAATCGTTTCCGAAATCCAAATAATGAATACTAATATAAAATGTTAAGAAGCGTACATTTGTTCGTTAATGTTTACATATATATAATATATTTTTTTAATTACTTATTATTTACCTTATAAGAAACTCCCAATAAAATTGGTATTGCACCAAATATCAATAAAACTGGAATTAATTTGCTTACTATCGATGAACTTGATGATGTAGCATCAGAATTATCTACATATTGTACAGATTCTTGTCCAGAATATTGTCTCAAATCATATATATCTTGTTCAGAACTATCTACAAGAGTTTGTCCATGTTTTTTTTTTGTTTTTTCCGATAGCGAGGATAAAATTTCTTTACATTCCTTTTTAAAATCATTATAATCCTTTAATAAAGTGGACAATAGTTTATTATATGAACCATTTCCAGTATTACTAGTATCTTGCTCAAGTTCTTTATATTTTTTATCAAATTCATTATCACCTTCCAAATAATTTTCGCAATTTTTATTGTTATAATCAAGTTTATTATACAAATTACATAATAATTTAAATGCTTCATAAAATTTAGGTATAATATTACTATCCATATACAAAAATTCCTTTCTTTTATCTATAAGACCCTTATAATTATCATAATCATGATCATTATACATGAATTCACTCATTTCCGTGCTATACTTACTACAACTATTTATGTAAATATTATAAAAAAACGTTATATTGTCTTTTTCTTTACTATTGGTCAGGTTTAACATATAACTTAACCATATCAAAATGTAATCAACAATATAGGGGTTACTTTTTGAAGGACGGGGTAACACACCAGAATCGCTATAGAATTGATCCAACAAATATAAACATCCAGCACTTATTCTATCGTAATCACTTTGACATTTATTACTATCACAATACTTATTTAAAAAATGATCATCATCAAATTCAGGGATTCCTTTATATTCCGATTCATCGGAAATCGAGTTCCTTACTTTCTGGAACTCTTCACACTAAAAAAACATTTAAAAACAATTAATAAAAACGCGAATTATTAAAAATTTCATTAAAATAAAGTTTAATGATATTTATATGTAATACAATATAAAAAAATGTAAAGGAAACTATTATTTTTAAAAAAATGCATATACCATTTGCTTATTCATTATAATGGGGTTTTATTTTTGATTTGTAAATTGAATAAAATCATGCTGTTTTTATATATACTATACCAAATATGTGACGCAAATGTTTTAACCCTATATATAACAACTGTCTGTAGTTAAAAATATTATAAGTTTTTCAATAATTAAATTAATATAGAATAATAAAATAATATTATTACAAAGAAAAGTTACATTAATCATAATTAGCTAAATTACCTTAAATAGAGGGTTGTTTAATACACTTTTGGTTAAATATATATATGATGCATTTTATACAAGAAATGAATTCTTACTAACATTTTGTATAACTATATTATAAAAATGAATATACATTTATAATGAATTTAAAGTATGCTTGAACATAGAAAAGGAATATATTTATATCTTATGTTTTTATAATTATCCTTCAAAAAATTAAATGCTTTATAAATCTAAAAAAATAAAAATTATATCATTACTATAATTCTTAAAGTATATAAATAGTCATTTTTTTAAATATATTAAACTTTTATATATTTGTTTCTAATACTATATACCATGTTTTATTAAAATTATAGTATTTTCAAATTAAGTTGCATTGTTTCTTTTCTATGCAATTATATAAATTTATATTGTTTTTAATGAATGTAGATAAATTCAAAATTCATTTAGATGTGGTCAATAACTTTATTTTTATTTCAATATACCTTATTGGGCAATTTTATAATATATTTTGCCATATTTTCCATTCTTTAAAACAACAATTAGCACTGGATCCATACTTATTATGATATGTATAAGCTTAAATAAGTTTTTAAAATAATATTTAGTAAATATTAAACATATATACCTACTGATGATATTTTAAATTATAATAGAAAACTATGCGTAATTAGGTTGTTATATTACCTTTAAGAGGAGAGAGATAAGATATATTGCTATTTTAATATATAAATTTAGATAAATATTCATTAAATGTTCTACATAATTCATTTTATCTTATATAGTTTATTTGTTTAGTTATAAATGTATATACATTCAAATAATTTATTAAAAATTCTATATTTTATTAATTCTACAAAAAACAATAATAATATAATATGCATTAATATTGAATAATAAAATGATATTTAATATTAATTAAGTATTTAACCCTTTCTTCATTAATCCATACTTTTAGAATATAAAACTAGAAATTCCAAATTGAATAATTAACACATATATAATGTATTATTATGTCTTTTCGATAAAATTAATATTTAATTATATGAAGGTTTCACAATAAAACAATATTTTAATATTAACTATTGCTAATTTACTAGATTATATGTATAGGCATATAATAATGCATCATATCTATAATATTAAATTTATTATATACTTATATTTTATTTTTTAACTATTTTAAAATATAATATATTTATACCTCAAAATATAAAGTTTAAAAATTAATAGTGATTAATCTATTATTATACCTTATGATAAATAAATTAAAGCGTATGAAGCAACTTCTATTAATACAAGAAGATAATAGTAACTACAATTAAAAATTAAAAAAATCTTAGAAGCATAATAATATTTTATAGATAATGTTGTATTGTCGATTCTCGATCGATATTTATGAATCTATATTTTATGATTATCTATTATGCATTATTAGTGTACTTAATTAACATTAAAAATATAATCATTAATATGAATCGAATTATAATTATACTCTGATAATAAAATTATTATACTGTTCGGTTATAAAAATACGATTTAAATTAAAATAAATATGATGCAAATAATAAGTTTTACTAAATAAAATATTTCACCAAATAAAGAAACATATTGTGTCATGAATAATTCAATATAACAACATATTAACTTTTATATAGGCAATTATGATGTAACATAATATGAATTAATATATGTAATATAGTTATATTGCTTTAATCATATTAAATATATATTAACACTTAATTATATATATTATAACTTATGAACAAATGTGATGTAGCCTTTTTCATATTAATGGTAATGCTCCTTTGGGAGTACAGATTTTTAACTTCATCTCGAAATTAAACATACGGGATGATACATATATTTAATTAGTGTTCAAATTATAAAAAATGAATACAATATAATATTTAACCCTGACCCGAATGTGGGTTCCACAACATCAACATTATGCAAAAATTATGATAAAAACTTATATATTTCCAAATAGACAGTTTCTTAAAATACATCAATCGTCATATTCAGAATAATTTATTAATGATCAGTTTCTTCTTTATATTTTTTATTCTTTCTCTTAAACATTGCTTTTGAGATCGTTTCCGAAATCCAAGTAACGAATACTAATATAAAAATTTTAAAAAATGTATAATTTATTTATATTCACAAATTAATCAGTGCTGAATATATTGCTTAATTGACTTATTATTTACCTTATATGCAATTCCCAAGAAAATTGATACTGCAACAAATATAAATGCAATTGGAATTAGTGTGCTTTTTATTACAAATTTTCGTGAATATGTTGGAAGTAATGGAAAATCATAACATGTACTTTGTAAATTATAATAATCATCTGATAATGTAGATAATAATTGATTATAGGGGCTGTTTATACCATTATAATACTCTTCATTAAGTTCATCATATTTTTCAACAAATTCTTCAGCTTGTTCCGAAAATGTATCGCAATTTTTATTTTCTTCATTAACCCCAGTACAAATGTCACATAATAATATAAATGCATCATAAAATTTAGACATATCTTTAATATCAATACTCATCAAATCTTCTTTTATATCTACAAGTTCATTATAAGTCTCATAACCAGTAACACCTGTTATTCTCTTATTATACTTATTATCTTTATCATAATTATTTATATATGTATTATAAAAAGTCTCTATACTGCCATTGTCTTTATCTATGATAAGGTTTAACATATACCCTAACCATATCAAAATGTAATCAACAATATTGATTTTTCTTTTTGCAACATCATTAAACGATTCATACCCCCCAAAGAACTCATCAAACAAATATAAACATCCAGCACTAATTTTATCGAAAGGACCATCACATGATCCTTCATCACATGATCCTTCATCACCTGATCCTTCTTCACATGATCCTTTATTACAATATTTTTTCAAATTTTCATCAAAATGTTCATCAAAATTTGTATCAATTCCTTTAATCACTTCATGAGATAACCATTTACTTACATTCTTGAATCTTATACACTAAGAAAGCAGTTAAAACAATTAATAAAAACGCAAATTATTAAAATAAAGTTTAATGATATTTATACGTAATAAAATATAAAAAAATGTATATACCACTTCTTTATTCATTGTGATGAAATTTCATTTTAGATTTGTAAGTTGAGTAAAACATGTTGTTTTATATACACTCCCCCCAATATATGAGGTAAATACTCTAACCCTATATATAATAACTGTTTGTAGTTAAATATATTATAAGCTTTTCAATAATTAAATTAATATAGAATAATAAAATAATATTATTACTAAAAAAAGGTTTTATTTGTGTTTATGCTAATTAGCTAAGCTACCTTAAATAGAGGGATGCTTAATAAACTTTTTATTAAATATATGATGCATTTTATACAATAAATACTATTCTTACTAACATCTGGTATAACTTTATTATAAAAATGTATATCCTTCTATAAAGAATTTAAAGTATTTTTGAACATAGAAAAGGAATATATTTATATCTTATGTTTTGATGATTGTCCTTCAAAAAATTAAATACCGTATAAATATAAAAAATGCAAAATCCTATTATTACTATAATCCTTAAAGTATATAAATAGTCATTTTTTTAAATATATTAAATATTTACATACTTATTTCTAATACAATAAACCACTGTTTTATTAAAATTATAGTATTTTCAAATTAAGTTATTTTACTTACATCTATATGCAAATTATATAAATTTATATTGTTTTTAATGAATGTATATAAATTCATAATTAATTTTAATCAGTTCTATAACTTTATTTTTATTCCTACATATTCCAATTTAGAAGTATTCTTTATTTAGTAATTTTATAATGTTTTCCATATTTTTCCACTGTTAAAACGGCAATTAGCACAGAAACCATATTTATTATGCTATTCATAAGCTTAAATAAGTTTTATATGTAGGCCGTTTTTAAAATAATACTTAGGAAATGTTAAATATATAACACATAAATAAGTATTGATGAAATTTAAGTATAATAGAAAACTATGAGTTATTATATTGTCCTTTTAGATAGGAGAGATAAGGGATTTATGTTTTTTTAAGACAAGGATGTAGCCATAAAGATTTACCTATTCTACACAGTTTAATTATTTCTTATATTTTCTACCATTAAAGTTTTTAATTCGTGTATAAATTAAAAATAACTTAGAATTATTACTTTTATAAATATATAGTTTCCTTTTATATTTTATAATAAACTATATTTAGTTCTATAATGTAAAAGTATATAATTATTAATATTATTTTGCTTGGTATTGGTAGTCTAATGTTATCACATTAAATCATACTTAAATAAATGTTATAATATTTCATTTTATATTGTATACATACAATTTAATCTGATCACACCTTTAATAATATATAATGAATTTATATCCATATAGTGTACCAAATGAACATAATATATTAATCTAATATTATTATTGTTGTTACTAATGGTATATCACTGTATAGTACAACGGAACAATTAGTGCACTCAATAAAAATCCTTTAAACCAATGTAGAATATTTCCGTATTTTGTTGTTTTAAATTAAATATTTTGGAACATATTATTTCGCAATAACAATATATTTAAATTATATATTTGTGAATTTGTATGTATATAATAACCTAATAAAAATATTATTAGTTCAAATTAATTATTACATACTTTTTCCATGTACTTTGCATTAATATATAATTGTATATGTTTCCCAAATTTAACATTTTTCAATATTAGTAATTGGTATAATATTTTACTATATTAGAACAATAGCGATATTCTATATATCATATTATTTATAATTATTAGAACTATAACATAAATTTTAATATATACTTATATTTTTTCAATTTACTATTTATAATATATTCCCAATTTATATATACCTCAAAATATAAAGTTTAAAAATTAATAGTGATTAATATGTTAGTATACCTTATGATAAATAAATTAACGTATATAATGCAACTTCTATCAATACGAAAGAATAGTAGCTACAATTAAAACTTAAAAAATATTGTATATATAGTTCGATTTTTATTTTATTATTAAAAATGTTAGATGCATAAAACGTCTTTTATAGATATCGTTGTGTTGTTGGACTTCGGTCGATATTTTATCACTACCTATTATATATTAGTGATCTGTTTAATTAATCTTAAAAACACACATATTAATATGAAGGTATATTATATTGTAGACAATTGTTACAAATGAATCATCTTATAATTCATACCCACCCTCACATATAATCCTATTATTACAACATATATTCCCGTAATATAATTTAAATCAAAATAACTTTTACTAAATAAAATTTTTCATCGAACAAACAAATCCATTGTATATTATAATCTCCATAATTCAATATACCCCCTCATTAACAAGTTTTATATAATAGACAATTGTCATATATAACCAATATTTATATATCTAATATATTATTTTAAATCTATATATTATACTTTATCAAACAAATATTATCACCTATTTCATATAACCACCTATTTCATATTAATCACCTATTTCATATTAATCACACTACCCCTTTTTTCGTTGTATATTTACACATCATCTCCAGATTAAACATACGCAATCATAAATATATTTAATTATAAAAAAATTAATTATAAAAAATGTAATTACAATATCCCAGAACCACAAATAATCAACCATCAAACATCAATCATAAACATAACCTTGACACATAAAAAATTAACACACACCCATTAAGAATATTATAATTAAAAAACAAATTAATTACATTATATTTTTCTTGACTTTACAACTTTATGTTTCATTATTTTATTTCATATTTTATTTCATATTTTACTTCATATTTTATTTATATCCTTTTTAACTTTATACTTTGTTTTATTATTAAAAAGAAAATTACAATGTATTCATTTATAAAATGACATGTGTGTCAACATTACTACCAATAAATAATTTTTATAAAATTAATAATTTTGCTAGAAAAATGTTTAGTAAAATTTGTATTAAAAGTGATAAAAAAATCACAAAATACTTGATTCTCATAGTATAAGTTTTATCATACTACTATTATGAAAAGGTAAAAAACGTTGTTATTATAATAGTATTAGTAATATTAGAATTAACTGCATTTCTCATATTAAATTATTTAATATAATATTTATAGTACTATGATATTTTATTTATTAATGTAAGTATATGTGTATTTCCATACGTAATGAACTGTTTTGTAAATTTTAAATTGAGTTTGATCAATCATAAAAATATAAAATATATGTATTCATAATGCTATATTTAAAAATATCAATTATATAATTAAAGTTATTTATTTTTGATATTCATTATTTATGAAAAATTCTATTATTGATGTCGTTTTGTGGTTGAGTTATTTATATTAAAAATATATTAAACTTATCAATCTGATAAAAATATCCAAATTTGTTGCTTAAATAATAATTTGTATTTTTTAAAATAAATATTTGTTTTTTATACTTTATTTGAGAATATTATTTTCTTCAGTATTAATTATATTTGTTCTGTTTTGAGTTAATTTTTAATTAAAAAAATACTAATATATATTTTAATATTTTGTTTGTAAAGTTCCAAAATGAATAAGTTTTATATTCAAATTGTTTTCTTTCTTTTAATCATCTCCCTATGTGTGGATAATAAAACCCATGAAACTGAGCTTGCTCCAGAAAAATATACAATGCCCCAATCAAAAAAATATACAAAACCCAAATCAAAAAAATATGCAAAATCCAAATCAACAAAACGTTATCTTACGTAAGAAAATACAACAATATATATATTACATATTTCATTATGAAAATATTAAATGTATGTCTTTGCAACAATGCTATAATATAAATACAATAACTTTATTTTTGTACACATTAAAAATATGTTCATTTTTATCAATGATAGTTCAGAAGAAATATATGAAAAAAACAAGCACCTATTACGTAACGATCCCAAAGAAACTATATAAGCGTACATATATATGAATAAAGCTTTAAACCATTTAGACCATCATGCTACAAGTAAAGATGGCTATATATTTGATGATTTTTATCATGATTACAATATTAATTTTTATAAAAAAAAACATCAAGGTCATACACTTATTAAAAAATGTGAATACACAGTTGATGACCCGAATAAGGTATCAATTAACAAGCAACATCAAAAGTTATAAACCAAATTGAAATTAAAAAATTATTATTATTTATATAAATATATTTCTCTTTCTTTCCATTAGTATAATGAATTAGTAAACATGTTTTGGGATCCCGATAGTAGCGATTATTTGTATGCAGGCTCGGTTAAAAGTATACAAAACATAAATAATTATCCAAATTAACATATTATTGTTACTATTTATTCTTTCCCATATCTTCAAACTCATCATATTTTAATTATATATATGCTATTTTATAATATGTTTTTAGGAAAAATTGTCCGTGTATACAGTCCAAATTTAGTAATGATACAACAACGTTCCAAAAGTCAGCTTTTGAGGCGTCAGAAATATTTTTATGCTTTAGCTGCAAATTTTAAAGTAAGCAAAAGGTTCTCTCTATTTCGTTATAAATCGTAATTCTCATATTATTCACAATAATTTATGCAATATATTTTTATTAATTTTGTAGATATCAGAAAACAAAACTATAATTGTCATGGCTTCAGCAAATATAAATGATCACAACCGTAAAAATGTGAAATTATTTCGAAACACAATTATAGAAAATCCAAATTCATTCAAAGCTGACATTGATTCTGAAGATGATATTAGAAATGGAAGATTACAAAAAATGTTCGTTAACTTAAATGGATATATTGTTGAAAAAAAAAACGGCCGTGTTTATATCACTTATATCAACTCTGTAAACGGTATACATATTTTAATAATATAATAATTTATTTCAACAATTGTTAAAAAAATATGGTTTTAAATAAATGTACATATTTATAATTTGCAACAAATTTAAACATTTTATATATTTATCCATTTATGTTTTTTTCTTAGGTTGATGAATATGATTCCATTTAACAAAAATGCATTGTCGAAAACCTTTATATTACTTTTTCCCTAATAAATAACCATATATTTTTCACCACCGTGATATTAGAAGATTTATGTTAATAAAATGATTTGTTTCCATGCATAATGTTTGCTTTAAATTACCATCATAAAATGATCTTTTGATTTGAGAATGTCTTTTTCTTTGTATATAATTTGTTTATCTCTTTTAATATTAGGATGTATATGTATGTATTAATTTTGTGAATACTAAAATAGAACTGCTATAACTTATGAAGATCTTTTATTTGTCATATTCCTTTAATACTTATCACCCTTTTTTGTTTACAAACATGGACATCATCTATATGCTAAAATTTGAGGGAATATCCCATATATTTAAACGATTTTTTATTTATATATACTATTTAAGAAGCATGTTAAACTAATAAGTGTTATCAAATTATAAAAAATTAAATGCAATGTAACACTTAACCATAACCCGAATAAGGGGTCCACAAACACAATCTTGACCCACAACATAAAAATTGTTTAAAAAATATACAAAAACAGTGCAAAAATATTATAACTATACATATATAACATTATATATTATTTATTATTTATTATTTTATTTTATTATTCTTATAAATCCAAATATTATGATCAAAAATTATTTATTTCTAATAGACACTTTCTTAAAATAAATCAATCGTCATATTCAGAATAATTTATTAATGATCAGTTTTCTTCTTTATTTTTTTAGCTTTTCTCTTAATTTTTGTTTTTGAAATCGTTTCCGAAATCCAAATAACGAATACTAATATAAAAATGGTAAAAATATTATATATTTTTTGATATTCGCATATAAGTAATCACGTAAATTATTTATAAATTCCTTATTATTTACCTTATAAAAAATTCCCAAGAATATTGGTATTGCAACAATTATCGATAAAACTGGAATTAATTTGTTTGTTATCGACGAACTTGATGATGTAACTTCAGATTTTTGTCCAGAATCTTGTATACTATTTTCTTTTATTTTTATCGGTGAAATGGATTGAATATCGTCGCAATCAAATTGATTCTCCTTACAATAATTTTTAAAATTATTATAATCATTTGATAATGTAGACAATACTTGATAATAGGGACTATATTTAGTAATATTAGGATGTTTGTTAAGTTCATCATATTTTTTAACAAATTCATTAGCTTTTACTAAATAATTTTTACTTGTTCTATCGTTTGCATCAACTTCAGTATACATTTTACATAATGATTTTAATGCAGCATACAAATTAGACACATCATCAATACCAATATTCATCAAACATTTGTTTGCTTCTATGAACTCCTTAAAATTATTATATCCTGTTTTATCTTTTAATGAATTACTACAATCATTATAATTATTATTTTTATATTTTTTACAAGTATTATAATGCGTATTATCCTTTATATGCAATTCATAAAATTCATTTAGGTTGTTGATGTTATTGACTTTCTTTAGACTTAACATATAACTTAACCATATCATAATGTATATAATAAACACTTTATGCTTTTTATCACTAGAACCCTTAAAACCAGTAATCCTATTAATAATATTTTGCTCGAACAACCATAGAAATCCAGCATTTATTTTATCAGCCTCAGTTTTACATTTATTTTCTGAACCTACAATAGGACAATAATTTTTAATATTTCCTAAACCGTGAATATCTTTACTTGTAGAATTGTTTAAGTCATCGGGTAAATAGCTTCTCAATTTATCAAACCTCAAACACTAAGAAAACATTTAAAAAAGTATAATAAAAATATATTTTAATTAAACTCTTATAAAATAAAGTTTAATGATATATATAATACAATATCAAAAAAGGTAAAGGGAATTATTATTATTAAAAAATGCATATACTATTTGGTTATCCATTATAATGGAATTTTATTTTTGGTTTGTAAATTGAGTAAAAACATCTTGTTTTATATACACTGCCCCCAATATGTGACGCAAATACTTTAATCCTATATATAACAATCGTCTATAGTTAAATATATTATATGTTTTTCAATAATTAAATTAATATTGAATAACAAAATCATATTATTACTAAAGAAACGTTACATTTATGTTTATAATAGTTAGCTAAATTACCTTAAATAGAAGGTGCTTAGTACACTTTTGCCATATGTATATATGATGCATTTTATACAAAAAATTCTATTCTTAGTAACACTGGTATAACATTATTATAAAAATTAATATACTTTATAAAGAATTTAAAGTATGTTTGAACATCAAAAAGGAATATATTTATATCTTATGTTTTAATGATTGCCATTCTAAAATTTAAATACTTTATAAATTTAAAAAATATAAAATTATATTATTACTATAATCCTTAAAAGTATATAAATAGTCATTTAATAAGATAAATTAAATTTTTATATACTTGTTTCTTATAATATATAATATAGTTTTTTCTAAAATTATAGTATTTTCAAATTAAGTTATGTTGTTTACATCTCTATGCAAATTATATAAATTTATATTGTTTTTAATGAATGTAGATAAATTTAAAATTCATTTTAATGATTTCTATAACTTTATTTTTATTCCTATATACTTCAATTTAGAAATATTCTTTATTGAGTAATTTTACAATACACTTTGCATATTTTTCCACTGTTAAAACGACAATTAGCGCTGAACCCGTATTTATAAGCTTAAATATGTTTTTATATGTAGATTGTTTTTAAAATAATACATAGTAAATATTAAATATATAACATATAAATAAATATTGATGCAAATTTTAAAGTATAATAGAAAAATATGTTTAATTGGGTTGTTATATTACCCTTTAAGAAGAGAAAGATAAGATATATTTGCTCTTTTAATATTTAAATTTATATAAATATTTGTTAAATGTTCTGAATTGTTCATTTTTACCTTATATATTTTATTATTATAGTTATCAATGTATATACATTCAAATATTTTATTAAAAATTATATACTTTATTAATTCTGTGATAAAACAATGTTGTTTGTTATTAAAGATGGTTCATTAAATAATGATAATATAATATGCGTTCATATGGAATAATAAAATGAAATTTAACATTAAATGATCCTTTAACACTTTCTCCATTGATTCAGTTTTTTATAATATAAAACCACATATTCCGAATTGGATCTTTAACAATAATATAAAATTGATATCTTTATAATGCATTATTATATGTCATTGATTTTTTATTTCAATAACACAACTTTTAATTATAGGAAATATCCACTTTTATATTTTTTTTACTGAATATGCATAAAAAACAATTATATTTTGCAATGTATGATAGAGACGTAGAGGGTCACTGTTTATATTTTTTAAAAATATTATTATGAATTTTTTCAATAATAAATTATTTTATAAAATATATTTTTTTATTCATTCATTATATTATTAATTACTTTATTCTTATAATTTTAGAGAAATATTATAATGGAAGTCAAATGAATTGATTAAACAACATCGTTTTATATAGATTATTAAAATACATATATTTATATTATAATATTACACATATATATTTTTTTTGATGATACTTATGAGTTTATTTACCTATAATAATAATAAACGAATTTACTTATTTGTTATTTTTAATGTTTATATTGAATTTTAAAGTCAGAATCATAAACATCTGAGCTTTGGTTATTTAACAAAAAATATAAGACATTAATTAAATTTATAATTATAAAGAATTGTGATTTCTTTATAAACAAAAAAAATTAAAAAATAATAAATTAATAAATGGTACAGGATCGACCTGCATAAGTTGGTACATATTTAACAATGGAGATTTTTCCACAAACATAATTTATTGATTTTTTAGTCTCTTTTATTTGATTAGATGAATTTATAATTATTTGCATTTTATTTTTTTCCATCAGTTGAGTTTATAACCTCTTTCATGTTTTTTTTTCTTCAATTCCTTTCTCCATCCAAATGGCAAATACTAAAATAAAAATAGTAAAAATATATAATATTTGATAGTGAAGAAATATTTTAAAAATTGTATACTTCATAAATTTCTTTTTATTTACCTTGTACATAATTCATAAAATAATGTGTGTAAAATAAATATACCTTTAACGTAACTTCTTTCCCTTATATATATTTCCTCCAAATACCATTTTATACTTTTATTTCATTCAAATCCATTCCTATATCACTTACTTCATTTATCATTTTGTTCAGTTGTCACTGAGGGAGGAAATCATAATAATTATTTTCTTCCAATTCCCTCTCTCCTTAATTTCTCATATTAAATGCTGTAATTATTTAAATCAACCTTTTCTTCTAGGACCAAATCGATGCTTTGAAATCATCTTTTTATATCGATTCCAATATTCGATAAATTCCCCCATAAACCGATAACTCCAAATTAACAATAAAATACAAAAAGACATAGTTAAACACATTTACCATTAAGTTATATTAACACGAAATCCAAATCATATAATTTATCAAAATGTATTACTTTATTCCTTTGCATAGTCATCTTCATCCTCATTTTATTTCTTACATATTTAGACATAATATAAATATTAAAAACGCTAACTTATCCTTTACATATTTTAACAATTTATTTCCTATATATATTTAAAACAATTCTTTAAACTAATAAATGTTATCGAATTATAAAAAATTAAATGCAATATAACACTTAACCCTAATCCGAATATGGGTCCAAAAACATAATACTGACCCACAACATAAAATCTATTTAAAAATTATACAAAAACAGTATAAAAATATTATAACTATACATATATAACATTATATATTATTGGATATACTATTTAATTATTCTTATATACCCAATAATTATTTTCAAAAATTATGATAAAAAATTATTTTCAAATAGACAATTTCTTAACATATATCAATAATTATTACTACTTCTGAAATAGTCACTATTCTTCGAATCATATATTAATGATCTATTTTCTTTATTTTTTTAGTTTTTTTCTTAAATGTTGTTTTTGGGTTCGTTTCCGAAATCCAAATAACGAATACTAATATAAAAGGTTGATAAACATATGGTTTTTTTGTTAATGTTTGCATATATTTAATGAAAATAATTTTTTAATTCCTTATTATTTACCTTATAAAAAATTCCCAAGAATATTGGTATTGCAACAATTATCGATAAAACTGGAATTAATTTGTTTGTTATCGACGAACTTGATGATGTAGCTTCAATTTTTTGTCCAGAATCTTGTACAGGATTGTTTGTTGTTTTTATCTCTGGAAGGAGTGGTATATCGTTACAATCAACGTTATTATCATCACAATATTTTTTAAAATTATTATAATCACTTGATAATGTAGACAACACTTGATAATAGGCGCTATCTTTAGTATTATTAGGATTGTTAAGTTCATCATATTTTTTAACAAATTCTTTAGCATTTTTTAAATATCTCTTATCTGATGCGTCGTTTGCATTAAGTTCAGTATACATGTTACATAATGGCTTAAATGCATCATAAAATTTAGACATATCATTAATACCAATATTCATCAAATACTCGTTTTTTTCTATGAACTCCTTAAAATTATTATATCCCGTTTTATCATTTAATTTATTACTACAATCTTCATAATTATTATTATTTTTTTTATTACACTTAGTATAATGCGTATTATTCTTTATATGTCCTTCATAAAAATCATTTAGGTTTTTTATTTTTTCATTTTTCTTTAGGTTTAACATATGATCTAACCATATCATGACGTATACAATAAACACTTTAGAGTGATCTTTACTTAAAGTACTAATCCTATTAACAATATTTTGCTCGAATAGCCATAAACATCCAGCATTTATCTTATCGAGATCAGTCTTACATTCTGTTTCCCCTGAATCTCTATTAGGGCAATAATTCTTAGCATTCCCTAAACTATGAATATCATTACTTGTAGATATGTTTAATTCATCGGGTAAATAGCTTCTCAATTTATCAAACCTTGCACACTAAGAAAACATTTAAAAAATATAATAAAAATATATGTTAATGAAACTCTTATAAAATAAAATTTAATGAATTTTATAGGTAATATAACATCGAAAAATATAAGGAAAAGCAAATTTTATTAAAAAAATTATTTACCAGGCGATAATCCATTGTAATTTTATTTTGTTTATAATATGTAAATTATGTAACATATTATTTTACATATTTTACGCTTAATAAATGACAAAATAATTGAACCATAATATATAATTTTCTGTGGCTAAACATGTTATTATTATTCTTAATATCAATTTAAATATAATATAGAACAATATATATGTTTATGGAGTTAGGCAAATTGCCTTATTCTGGGGGTTGTTTAATACATTTTTTATCATATGTATATATAATACAATTTTGCATAAATTGTTATCCTTAATAATCATCATATGAACATTATTATAAAAATTAAAGCAACTTTGTAACGAATTAAAAATATATCTTATACATATGCTTTAATATAGAAAATAAGCAACATCACCATTTTTGTTTTAGTAAATGGTGCCCCAAAAGTAATCTACTGCACAAATCGAAACAATTAAGAAATCCATTATTACTATAACCCCTAAAAGTATATAAATAGTTGTATTTTTAAATATGTTAAATACTTATATAATTGTTTCTTATAATATATATATAGTTTTTTCTAAAATGATAACATTTACAAAATAAGTTGCAATGTTCCATTTTTTAATTGCATATATATAATTTTATTATTATTTTTATTTAATATATATGCATTCCAATTATGTTTAACATTTTCAATAACTTTATTTTTATTCCTATATACTTCAATTTATAAATATTCTTTATTGGGTAATTTTATAATACATTTTGCCATATTTTTCATTCTTCAAAACAACAATTAGCACTGAACCCGTATTTATTAAACTATTTATATGTTTAAATAAGCCTTTGAAGATAGATAGTTTTTAAAATAATACTTAGTAAATATTAACATACAAATAAGTATTGATGCAAATTTTAAAGTACAATATAAAACTATGTTTAATTAGGTTATTATATTTCACTTTAAGAGGAGAGAGATAAGATATATTTTCTCTTTTAATATATAAATTTATGTAAATATTCGTTAAATTTTTTGCATTATTCATTTTTATCTTATATATTATAATGTTATAGTTATTAATGTATGTACATTTAAATAATTTATTAAAAAATCTATATTTAATTAATTCTATGGTAAAACAATGATAATATAATACATCCTAATATGAAATAATAAAAAGATATTTAATATGAATTGAATCTTTAACTTTTTCTCCATTTATCCTGTTTTTAGAACATGAAGTTACAAATACCAAATTGAATTTTTAACAAAATAAATAACATTGATACCTTTATAATGTATTATTATGTCTTTTCGATAAAATTAATATTTACTTATATGAAGGTTTCACAATAAACAATATTTCAATATCAGTTATTGGTAGAGTATTTTATTAGACTATATGTATAGGCATATAATAATAACGACATTTTATCTATCATATTATTTATAATTGCTAGAACAAACTATAACATTCAATTTTATTAATATACTTATATTTTATTTTTTAACTATTTTAAAATACAATTTATTTATACCTCAAAACTATAAATTTTAAAAATGAATATTGATTAATCTAATAGTATACCTTTATAGTAAATAAATTAAGGTATATATAATTATCTCTATTATTTGAATTTAAAACCTTAATATAAATATAAAGAAAATGATATTATATATAATCGAAAGTTAAAAGGATAATATACATATATCTATAATATAATTTTTTATTAATATGCATATTTTTATTGATTATTAAAAATGTTAGATGCATAAAATGCCTTTTATAGATAACGCTGTATTATCGAATATAGATCGGTATTTTATGAATCTATATTTTATGATTATCTATTATACATTGGTAATATGTTTAATTAATGTTAAAAACACATATGTTAATCCGAATATATATTGTAATGTAGGCAATTGTTCCAAATGAATCATCATATAATGCTATTATTACAGTTCAGTTGGCGTAATATAAATGAAATTAAAACAAATATGATACAAATAGTAAGTTTATTAAATAAAATGTTTCATCAAATAAATAAATATGTTTCGTATTATGATATACATAATTCAATATAGCTATGGGTTAACAAGTCTTATATAATAAATAATTATGATATATCATAATATGAATTAATATATACAATATAGACATTTTTTTAACCATATTAAATCGATATGAACACTAAATTATATATATTATAATTTATGAAAAAATGTTATGTGACCCTTTTTTGGTTGCATATTTAAAATTCATCTCGTGATTAAACATATGGGATGGTATATATATTTAATTAGTGTTCAAATTGTAAAAAATTAATACAATATAATACTTAACTCCAACCCACCACATAAGAAGTATATAAAAATTATGCAAAAATAATCTCCCAATAGACACTTTCTTAAAATAAATCAATCGTCATATTCAGAATAATTTATTAATGATCAGTTTTCTTCTTTATTTTTTTAGCTTTTCTCTTAATTTTTGTTTTTGAAATCGTTTCCGAAATCCAAATAACGAATACTAATATAAAAATGGTAAACATATTATATATTTTTTGATAATCGCATATAAGTAATCACGAAAATAATTTATAAATTCCTTATTATTTACCTTATAAAAAATTCCAAAGAATATTGGTATTGCAATAATAATTATCGATAAAACTGGAACTAATTTGTTTGTTACCGACGAATTTGATGATGTAACTCCAGAATTCTGTACATGATTATGTGCAGAACGTTGTACACTATTTTCTTTTGTATTTATCGGTGAAATGGATGGAATATCGCTACAATCAACTTTATTTTCAGTACAGTAATTTTTAAAATTATCATAATCATTTGATAATGTAGACAATACTTGATAATAGGGACTATCTTTAGTAATATTAGGATTTTTGTTAAGTTCATCATATTTTTTAACAAATTCTTTAGCATTTTCTAAACATTTCTTACATTTGGTCTCGTTTGCATCAAGTTCAGTGTACATATTACATAATGATTTAAATGCAGCATAAAAATTAGACATATTAATACCAATATTCTTCAAATATTCGTTTTTTTCTATGAAATCCTTAAAATTATTATATCCCATTTTATCTTTTAATGAACTACTACAATCATCATAATAATTATTTTTTCTTTTTTTACAATTATTATAATGCGTATTAGTTTCTATATATTTAGTATAAAAATCGTTTAGATTGGTGATTTCATCATCTTTCTTTAGGTTTACCATATAACTTAACCATATCATAATGTATATAATAATAATTTTAAATTGATCCTTACTTAAACTGTCAATATTATTAATAATATTTTGCTCGAGCAACCATAGACATCCACCATTTATTTTATCGAGATCAGTCTTACATCCTGTTCCCTCTGATTCTACATTAGAGCAATAATCTTTAATACTCCCTAAACTATGAATATCATCATTTTTAGGTTTGCTTAAGTCATCGGGTAAATAGTTTCTCAATTTATCAAACCTTCCACACTAAGAAAACATTTAAAAAAGTATAATAAAAATATATGTTAATGAAACTATTATAAAATAAAGTTTAATGAATTTTATAGGTAATATAATATCGAAAAATATAAGGAAAGGTAGATTTTATTAAAAAAATTATATACCAGCTGATAATCCATTGTAATTTCATTTTGTTTATAATATGTAAATTATGTAACATCATATGATTTTATATATTTTACGCTTAATAAATGACAAAATAATTGAATTTTAATATAAAATTATCTGTGATTAAGCATTTTATTATCATTTTTAATATTAATTTAAAGATAATATGGAACAATATAATATATTTATGGTAAAATAAATTTCCTTATTTTGGGGGTACTCAATACATTTTTTATCATATGTATATATAACACAATCTATGCATAAATTGTTGTCCTTAATAACACTCATATGAACATTATTATAAAAATTAAAGCAACTTTGTAACGAATTAAAAATATATCTTATACATATGATTTAATATAGAAAATAAGCAACATCACCATTTTTGTTTTAATAAGTGGTGCCCCAAAACTAATATACTGAACAAATCGAAACAATTAAGAAACCCATTATTACTATAATATTAAAGTATATAAATAGTCATTTTTAAAATATATTAAATAATTATATACATTTCTCTAATACTATATACCACCGTTTTATTAAAATTATAGCATTTTCAAATTAAGTTGTGTTACTTACATCTTTATACAAATTACATAATTTTGTATTATTTTTATTTAATATAAATTAATTCATAATCCATTTTAATGAGACCAATAACTTTATTTTTATTTCTATATACTTCAATTTGAAATATACCTTATTGAGTAATTTTATAATATGTTTTACGCATTCTTTCCATTCTTTAAAACAACAATTAGCACTGAACCCGTATTTATAAGCTTAAATAAGCCTTTGAATGTAAATAGTTTTTATAATCATACTTAGAAAATATTAAATATTAATACATAAATAAATATGATGCAAATTTAAAATATAATAGAAACCTATGTTTAATTAGGTTGTTATATTAGCATTTAAGAGGAGAGAGATAAGATATATTTTCTCTTTTAATATATAAATTTATATAAATATTCGTTAAATTTTCTACATTTTTCATTTTTATCTTATATATTTTATTGTTATAATTATCAATGTATATACAATCAAATAATTTATTAAAAATTCTATAATTTATTAATTTGATGATAAAGTAATGATAATATAATACGAGTTAATATGGAATAATAAAATGGAATTTAACATGAATTGAATCTTTAACCTTTTCTTTATTCATTCAGATATTTAGAATATAAAACCACATATCTCAAATTGATTTTTTAACAAATATACATAAATGATACCTTTATAATGTATTATTATGCGTCTTTTCTATAAAATTAATATTAATATTTAATTATATGAAGTTTCCACAATAAAACAGTATTTCAATATTAACTATTGGTAATTTATAGATTATATGTATAGGCATATAATAATAACGCATCATATCTATAATATTAAACTTTATTAATATACTTATATTTTATTTTTTAACTATTTTAAATATAATATATTTATACCTCAAATCTTTAAAATTCAAAATCAATAGTGATTAATCTAATATTATACCTTTATAATAAATAAATTAATGTATATAGAACTATTTTTATAATTTGAATTTAAAACATTAGTATAAAATGATACTATACATAATCGAAAATTAAAAGGATAGTATAAATATATCTATAGTGTATTTGTTATGTATTACTAAAAATGTTAGATGTATAAAACATATTTTATAGATAATGTTGTACTGTCGATTCTCGATCGATAATTTATGAATCTATATTTTATGACTATCCATTATTACAGTTCAGTTGGATAACATGATTTAAATTAAAATAAATATGGCACAAATAATAAGTTTTACTAAATAAAATTTTCATATAATAAAGAAACATATTATGATATGCATAATTCATTATAATTATTATTAACAAACTTTATATAATAAATAATTACGATATAGCATAATATGAATTAATATATGTAATATAGTTATTTTACTTTAATCATATTAAATATATATTAACACTCAATTATATATATTATAACTTATGAAAAAATGTGATGTAGCCCTTTTCATATTAATGGAAATGCTCCTTTGGGAGTACATATTTTTAACTTGATCTAGAAATTAAACATACGGGATGATACATATATTAAATTAGTGTTTAAGTTATAAAAAATTAAATGCAATATAATACTTAGCCCTAACCCGAATATGGGTCCCACAACATAAAAACTATATAAAATTATGCAAAAATTACTTCGAAATAGACAATTTCTTAAAATATATCAACCATTATTACTATTCCTGGAATAACCAATGCTCTTCGAATAATATATTAATGATCCATTTTCTTTATTTTTTTAGCTTTTCTCTTAAATATTGTTTTTGAGCTCTTTTCCGTAATACAAATAACGAACACTAATATAAAATGTTAAGAAGTGTACGATTTTTTTGTTAACGTTTGCATATATTTAATGAAAATAATTTTTAAATTTCTTATTATTTACCTTAAAAAAAATTCCAAAAAAGATTGATATTACACTGAATATTAATAAAGCTAGAATTAATTTTTTTACTATCGACAAACTTGGTGGTGTAACATAACAAATCTCTTCAGAACTTAGCATATCACTTTCTTCTGTTTCTGTCGGGATAAGGGATAGAATTTTGTTACAATCAATGCCATTACTATCACAAAAAATTGTTAAATTATTATAATCATTTAATAATGTAGACAATACTTGTTTATATGAACTGTCTCCACTAATTATAGAATCTTCATTAAGTTCTTTATATTTTTCAACAAAATTTTTAGCATTTTCTAAAGATTTCTCAGATATTGTGTTTCTTCCACCAAGTTCAGTATACACGTTACATAATGGTTTAAATGCATCATAAAATTTAGACATATACTCAAAATTAGTATTCAACAATCCCTTTCTTCCATTTATGATTTCCTTATAATTTTTATAACCTATATTTTTTTTTAATGAATCACTACAATTTACACCACCTTGTTTACAATTAATATAATGCGTATTATTCTTTATGTGCGCTTCATAAAAATCATTTAGATTCTTGATTTCGTCATACGTCTTTTGATTTAGTTTATAACTTAACCATATGATAATGTATTCAACTGTACTGATATTTTTTTTATTTTCCAAAAACAATTGCTCAAACAACCATAAACATCCAGCCTTAATTTGATCGAGATCTGTCTCACAGTCTGTTTTCCCTGATTCTCCATTAGAGCAGTAATACTTAATATTTTCATTTTTATTAAAATCGACTAATGCATGGTTTTTTAATTCATCGGGTAAGCTTTTTTTTAACTCATCAAACTTTTCACACTAAAAAAACGTTTAAAAAAGTATAATAAAAATATATGTTGATGAATTTTATAGGCAATATAATATCAACAAATACAAGCAAATTTTATTAAAAAATGCAGATACCAGGGTTTTATCCATTGCAACTTTATTTTTTTTATAATATGTAGATTATGTAACATCATATTTTACGCTTAATAAATGACAAAATGATTGAAGATTAATATAAAACTATCTGTAATTGATCATGTTATTATCATTTTTAATATTAATTTAAAGATAATATGGAACAATATAATAACTTTACGGTAGTTAGATAAATTATCGTGGTTTGAGGATGTTTAATACATGTTTTACCATATGTGTATAGATACAATTTTACATAAATTGTTATCCTTAATAACACTCATATGAGCATTATTATAAAAATTAAAGCAACAATGTAACGAATTAAAAATACATCTCTTATACACATGCTTTAATATGGAAAATAAACAACGCCATATCTTTTGTTTTAATATACTGAAAAAATCGAAACAATTAAAAAACCCATTATTACTATAATCCTTAAAGTATACAAATAGTTATTTTTTTAAATATATTAAATACGTATATACTTGTTTCTAATACTATATACCATGCTTTATTAAAATTATAGTATTTTCAAAATAAATTTCATTTTTCCCTTTTTTAATTGCATATACTTAAATTTATATTGTTTTTATTTAATATATATCCATTCCAATTATAGTTAACATTTCCAATAACTTTATTTTTATTTTTACACATTCCGTTTTAGAAATATACGTTATTGGGAAATTTTATAATATATTTTGTCATCCTTTCCATTTTTTAAAACACCAATTAACACTGAACCCGTACTTATAAGCTTAAATAAGTTTTTATATGTAGATTGTTTTTAAAATAATACTTAGTAAATATTAAACATATATACATACTGATGATATTTTAAAGTATAATATAAAACTATGTTTAATTAGGTTCTTATATTGCACTTTAATAGGAGAGAGATAAGATATATTAGCTCTTTAATATATATATTTCGCTAAATATTATACATAATTTTATCTTATATATTCTACTGTTATAGTTAATGTATATCGTTCAAATAATTTATTAAAAATTCTATATTTTATGAATTCTATGGTAAAACAACGACAATATAATATGCGTTAATATGGAATAATAAAATGATATTTAACATAATTGAGTCTTTAACAGTTTCTTTATTTATCTATTTTTTTTGAATATAAAACCACATATTCAAAATTGAACTTTTAACAAAAACATAACATTAATACCCTTATAATGTATTATTATTTGCCTTCTCTATAAAATTAATACTAATGTTTAATTATATGAAGGTTTCACAATATAACAATATTTCAATATTAGTTATTGAATAATATTTTACCAGTTTATATGTATAGGTATATAACATTAACGTTATTCTATTTATCATATTATTTATAATTATTAAAACAAAATATGATAAAAAATTTATTAATATACTTATATTTTATTTTTTAACTATTTTAAAATATAATTTATTTATACTTCAAAACTATAAAGTTCAAAATTAATAGTTATTAATCTAATAGTATACCTTTATAGTAAATAAATTAATGTATATATTAATATCTCTATTATTTGAATTTAAAACATTAGGATAAAATGATACTATACATAATTGTTATTTTAAGGGATAGTATGCATATATCTATAATTTAATTTTTTATTAATATGCATATTTTTATTGATTGTTAAAAATGTTAGATGCATAAAATGCCTTTTATAGATAATGTTGTATTGTTGATTCTCGATCGACATTTTATGAATATATATTATTATAGTTCAGTTGGATAAAATGATTTGAATCTAAATAAATATGATACAAATCATAAGTTTTACTAAATAAAATTTTCATAAAATAAAGAAACATATTATTATATGTATAATTCAACATAACTCTGGGTTATCAAGACTTATATAATAGGCAATTGTGATAAAGCATAATATAAATTCATATATAATCAATATCTATATTAATTATGCAATATAGACATTTTATTTTAATCATATTAAATCGGCATAAACACACAATTGTATATATTATACTTTATGGGAAAATTGGTATTGATTCCTTTCATGTTAGATTATTCCCCTTTTGGTTGCATATTTTGACTTTTTAACTTCATCTTTTGATTAAACATACGGAATGATACATATATTAAATTAGTGTTTAAATTATAAAAAATTAAATAAAGATGTAATATTTGGCCCTAACCCTGAATATGGGTTCCACATACATAACTTCAACCCCCACAACATAAAACTATATAAAAATTACTTCTCAATAGACACTTTCTTATCGTATACCAACCATTATTACTATTCCTGAAATAGTCACTCTCTTCGAATCATATATTAATGATTTATTCTCTTCTTTATATTTTTTACTTTTTCTCTTAATTTTTGTTTTTGAAATCGTTTCCGAAATCCAAATAACGAATACTAATATAAAATGTTAAGAAGCGTATGATTTATTTGTTAACGTTTGCATATATTTAATGCAAATAGTTTTTAAATTCCTTATTATTTACCTTATAAGAAATTCCTAAAAGAAATGCTATTGCACCAAATATCGATAAAACTGTAAATAATTTGTTTCCTATCGACGAACTTGATGATGTATTTCCAGATGATAGTGCAGAAATCTCTGTTGCTACCTCTGAAGGAGATGAAATATTACTAGATTTAGCTTCTTTACATAAATTTTTAAAATTATCATAATCAGTTGATAATGTAGACAATATTTGTTTATATGAACTGTTTTCACTAATACTAGAATCATCTTTAAGTTCTTTATATTTTTTAAAAAATTCATTATCATCACTATCATCATCCAAATATTTCTTGCATTTTTTATTATCTCCATTAAATTCATGATACATGGTGCATAATGATTTAAATGCATCATAAAATTTAGACATATTATTAATATCAAAATTCACAATTTTTTTATCGTCTAAAAGATCCTTATAACTATTATACTCCGTAAAACCCGCTATAGAATTTGTATACTTTTGATTATATTTTATATCTGTATTATAAAAAAATTCTAGACTGTTGTTTAATTTATTATCCTTTAGGTTTAACATATAACTTAACCATATCATAATGTAATCAAAAATATCGTTTTTATTTTTTGCATTATTCTTAAATAAACCAGAAGGCCCAAAGAATTGATTAAGCAAATAAAATAATCCAGCACTAATTTTTTCGAAATCATTATCACAACGATAACTATCACAATAACCATCTAAGAAATTTTGATCTATAAATTCATATTTTCCTTCTTTCAATTTATCGGGGAAAAACTCCCATATACTCATAAACTTTTCACACTAAGAAAACATTTAAAAACAAATATTAGAAATGTATATTATTGAACATTTGATTAAAATAAAGTTTAATGATATTTATATGTAATACAATATCAAAAATGCATATACCACTTTCTTATCCATTGTGATGAAATTTCATTTTATATTTGTAAATTGAGTAGGATCATGCTATTTTATACACGATGCGCCAAATATGTGACGCTAATACTTTAACCATATATACAATAACTGTCTGTAGTTAAATATATTATAAGTTTTTCAATAATTAAATTAATATAAAATAATAATATAGTAGTATTACTAAAATCATATTATACTTATTTTATGAAAATTAGTTAAATTACCTTAAATAGAGGATTGCTTAATACTGTTTTGATTAAATATAGATATGATGCATTTTATACAAAAATTATATTTTTATTAAAATTTGGTATAAATTTATTATAAAAATGGATATACCTTTATAAATAATTTAAAGTATGTTTGAATATAGGAAATGAATATATTTATATCTTATGTTTTAATGATTGTCCTTCTAAAACTTAAATATTGTATATATCTAAAAAATAAAAAGCTCTATTATTACTATAATCATTAAAAGTATATAAATAATCATTTTTTAAATATATTAAATTTTTATATAATTTTTTCTTATAATATATAATACTGTTTTTTTCTAAAATTATATTATTTTCGAATTAAGTTGCATTGTTCCCTTTTTTAATTGCATATACATAATTCTAATATTATTTTTATTTAATATATATGCGTCCAATTATATTTTAACATTTTCAATAACTTTATTTTTATTCTTATATAATTAAATTTAGAAATATATCTTATTATATAAGTTTATAATATATTTTGCACATCTTTCTCACGGTTTAAAACGACAATTAGCACTGAAACCGTATTTATAAGCTTAAATAAGACTGTTAATGCATATTGTTTTTATAATCATACTTATTAAATATTAAATATATGACACATAAATTAGTATTGATACAAATTTTAAATTATAATAGAAAACTATATGTATTAGATTGGTATATTGCACTTTGAGGGGAGAGATAAGGGAAGTATGCTTTTTTAAGACAAGGATGTAGTCATATAAGATTTATTTATTCTACATATTTTAATTATATTTTCTACCTTTAAAACTTTCAATTAATGTACATATTAAAATTAATCATTAATAATGACTTAGAATTATTTTCTAAATATATAATCTGCTTTAATATTTTATAATAAACTACATTTAGTTCTATGATGAAAAACTATAAAATTATTAATATTATTTTGCTTGGTAATATTAATTCTAATATTATCGCATTAAAGCTTACTTAAATAAATGTTATAATATTTCATTTGATGTTTTGTGCATATAATTTTAATCTTATTACAAGTTTAATAATATATATCAACGTATTCGAATCAAATAAATTTAATGATTTTTTCGTATTTAATACTTTATCTATTATTATTACTATTATCATTACTGCTATATCACTGTATAGTACAATGGAATAATTAATGCGCTTAATCAAAATACTTTAAATCAATTAGTAATTTTTTTGTTTCATTGTTTTAAAGTATAGTATTTAGAACATATTATTTAGCAATAACAATATATTTTTGAATTTGTATATATATAATAACCTAATAAAAATATTATTAATTCAAATTAAATTAATTATTACATACCATTATACTTTGCATTAATATATAATTGTATATATTTCCCAAAATTAACATATTTTAGTTTTAGTCATTTATACAATATTATATATATTAGAACAATAACGTTAATTTTATATGCCAAGTTGTTTATAAGTATTATAGCAAACTATAACATTAAATTTTATTATATACTTACATTTTATTTTTTAACTATTTTAAAATATAATTATTTATACCTCAAAACTATAAAGTTTACAAATTAATAGTAATTAATATAATGTTATACCTTTATGATAAATTAAAGCGTATAAACTTCTATTAATACAAATGTAAAATACAAGAGAATAGTAACTATAATTAAAACTTAAAAAATGTTAGAAGCGTAATAATATTTTATAGACAATGTTATATTGTCGATTCTCGGTCGATATTCCATGCATCTATATTTTATGAATATCTATTATTACAGTTATGTTGGCGTAATATAATTTAAACTAAAATAAATATGATACAAATAATAACTTTTACTAAATAAATTTTTTTATCAAATAAAGAAACATTGCGTTATGAATTATTCGATATAACCGCAGATTAACAAATTTTATATAATAGACAATTATGATGTTGAATAATACGAATTAATATATGCAATATAGACATTTTTTTTAATCATATTAAATCCATATGAACACTTAATTATATATATTATAACTTATAAAATATGTTATGTAACCCCTTCCACATTAATGGTTATATCCACTTTTTGGTTGCATATTTAGACTTTATATGTGATTAAACATACGGGATAATACATATATTAAATTAGTATTTAAGTTATAAAAAATTTAATGCAATGTAATACTTAGCCCTAACCCGAATACGAATTCCATAAACATAACACTGACCCTATAACTTAAAAACAATATAAAAACTATGATCAAAAATTACTCCCCAATAGACAGTTTCTTAAAATACATCAATCTGCATACTCGGAATAATTTATTAATGATCCATTTTCTTCTTTATTTTTTTAGCTTTTCTCTTAATTTTTGTTTTTGAAATCGTTTCCGAAACCCAAATAACGAATACTAATATAAAATGTTAAGAAGCATACGTTTTCTTTGTTAATGTTTGCATATATATAATAATTTTTTTTTTTAATTCCTTATTATTTACCTTATAAGCAATTCCCAAGAAAATTGGTATTGCAACTAATATCGATAAAATTGGAATTAATTTGCTTGCTATCGAACTTGATGTAGCTTCAGAAATTATTTTTTTTATATCTGGAGTGGATGGTAAAATTTCACAATTTTTTTTTAAATTGTCATAATCAGTTAATATATTAATCAATACATGAAAATAGCGTATATTTTCACCAATGTTATGATCTATGATAATTTTTTTATATGTTTCAACAAATTGATTAGCTTTTTCCGAATAGTTCACGCAATTTGGGTTGTTTGTATCATGCTCAATATATATGTCACATAATGTATTAAATGCATCATATAATTTAGATATAATGCTCATATCCATACTTAAAATATATTTATTTCTATCTATAAGATCCTTATAACTCTTATAACCAACAATATAATCTATATTATTATTATACTTATCACCACCCACTATATATGTATTATAAAAATGCTCTCTATTGTTGTCTTCTTTACCTTTGATCAGGCTTAACACATAACTTAACCATATCATAATGTATTCAACAATATTGATGTTTCCTTTTGCAATCTTTTCAAACTCAGACTTATCCTTAAAGAATGTATTAAAAATATATAAACATCTAGCATTAATTTTATCGTTATCACTATCACATTTTACATCATTACAGTAATCATTATCATCTGTAAATCTATAGCTTCCATCTTTTTCCTCATAGGAAAACGAGTTCCTTAAAGGAATTAACGTTTCACACTAAGAAAGCAGTTAAAAACAATTAATAAAAACGCGAATTATTAAAAGTTTTATTAAAATAAAATTTAATGATATTTATATATGGTCAATATCAAAAAATGTAAAGGAAATTATTATTATTAAAAAATGCATATACCACTTCCTTATTCATTATAATGGGATTTTATTTTTGATTTGTAAATTGAGTAGGATCATGCTGTTTTATATACGTTGCCCCCAATATGTGACGTAAATACTTTAACCCTATATATAACAACTGTTTGTAGTTAAATATATTATAACTTTTTAATAATGAAACTAATATAGAATAATATAATAATATTATTGCAAAGAAACATTTTATTTCTGTTTATGATAATTATCTAAATTACCTTAAATAGAGGGTTGCTTAATACATTTTTGATTAAATATAGATATGATGCATTTTATACAATAAATGCTATTTTTACTAACATCTGTTATAACTTTAATATAAAATTTAATATAATTTTATAATGAATTTAAAGTATGTTTGAACGTAGAAAAGGAATATATTTATATTTTATGTTTTAATGATTTGAATTCTAAAACTTAAGTACTGTATAAATCTAAAAAATAAAATTATATTATTACTATAATCCTTAAAGTATACGAATAAGCGCTTTTTAAAATATATTAAATTTATATATATTTGTTTCTTATAATATATAATATAGTTTTTTCTAAAATTATAGTATTTTCAAATTAAGTTACATGCTCCACGTTTTATGCAAATTATATAAATTTAATATTACTTTTAATTAATATATATACATTCACAATTCATTTTAATGAGTCTTATAACATTATTTTTATTTCTATATACTTCAATTTATAAATAGTCCGTATTAAATAATTATAGAATATATTTCGCGTATCATTTCCATAGTTTAAAACACCAATTAGTACTGAATCCGTACGTATGCTATTTATAAGCTTAAATAAGTCTTTGAATGTAAATAGTTTTTAAAATAATACTTAGTAAATATTAAATATTAACAAATAAATAAGTATTGATGCAAATTTTAAAGTATAATAGAAAACTATATGTATTAGGTTGGTATATTGCACTTTGAGAGGAGAGAGATAAGATATCTTTGCTCTTTTAATATATAAATTTAGATAAATATTCGCTAATTGTTCTGTATAGTTAATTTTATCTTATATATTTTATTGTTATAGTTATCAATGTATATACATTCAAATAGTTTATTAAAAGATCTATATTATATTAATTTTATGATAAAGCAATGCCGTTTATGATTAAAGATGATTCATTAAACAATGATAATATAATACATGCTAATATATAATAATAAAATAGAATTTAACATGAATTGAACCTTTAACCCTTTCTTTATTTATCCAATTTTTTATAATATAAAACTACATAGCTCAAATTGGATCTTTAACAAATATATAATATTGATACCTTTATAATGTATTATTATTTGTCTTTTCGATAATATTAATATTTAATTATATGAAGGTTTCACAATAAAATAATATTTCAATATTAGTTATTAGTATAATATTTTACCAGTTTATATATATATATATAGGTATATAATAGTAACGATATTATATCTATCGAATTATTTACAATTATTATAACAAATTATAATATGATATTTTATTAATATACTTTTATTCTATTTTTTAAATCTTTTAAAATATTATTTATTTATGCCTCAAAATATAAAGCTTAAAAATTAATAGTGATTAATCTAATATTATACCAATATGGGAGCTAAATTAAAATATATAAACTATTTCTATTATTTGAATTTAAAACATTAGGATAAAATGATACTATATATAATAAAAAATTAAAATAATTATATATACATATCTATAAAGTAATTTTTTATTAATATGCATATTTTTATTGATTATTAAAAATGGTAGATGCATAAAATGCCTTTTATAGATAACGTTATGTTGTCGAGTCTCGATCGATATTTTATGAATCTATATTATTATAGTTCAGTTGGATAACATGATTTGAATCAAAATAAATATGATACAAATAATAAGTTTTACTAAATAAATGTTTCATAAACCAAAGAAACATTTTATTTTATACATAGTTCAATATAGACCCTGATTAACAAGTTTTATATAATAGGCAATTATGATATAGCATAATATGAATTCATATATAATCAATATAGACATTTTATTTTAATCATATTAAATTGACATGAACATTCAATTTAATCTATTATAACATATGAAAAAATATTATGCGACACCTTTCATATTAATGGATATGTTCCTTTGGGGGAGCATATTTGACTTTTGAATTTAATCTCGTGATTAAACATGCAGGATTGTACATATATTTAATTAGTGTTCAAATTATAAAAAATTAAATAAAGATATAATACTTAGCCCTAACCTGAATATTGGTCCCATAACATAAAAACTATATAAAAATTATGCAAAAATTCCCTCCTAATAGACAATTTCTTAAAATATTTAAATCATTATTACTATTCCTGAAATAGACATTCTATTCGAATCATATATTAACGATTCATTTTCTTCTTTATATTTTTTATTTTTTCTCTTAAATATTGTTTTTTAGCTCGTTTCCGAAATCCAAATAACGAATACTAATATAAAATGTTAAGAAGGGTACGGTTGTTTGTTAATGTTTGCATATATATAATAATTTTTTTTTAATTCCTTATTATTTACCTTATAAGAAATTCCTAAAAAAAATGCTATTGCACCAAATATCGATAAAACTGTAAATAATTTGTTTCCTGTCGACGAACTTGATGATGTAACTCTAGATATTAGTGCAGAAACGTCTGCTGTTATCTCTGGAATAGTTTGGATATGTTTAAATTTCTCTTTTATATTATTATAATCAGCTGATAAAGCAGGCAATATTTGATTATTTGAGGTATCTTCAGTATTACTGCCACCTTTGAGCTCTGCATATGTTTTAACAAACATAGTAGCATCATTTAACAGTTTGTTGCCATCTGTATTCATGGATTTATTAGCATGCATACTACATATTAATTTGGATGCATCATAAAATTTAGAAAGATCTTTAATATCAATATTCAACAAATCTTTATTTTTTTCTATGAATTCCTCAAGAAATGGAAATCTATTGGAATCCTTATTAAAATTACTATATTTACCACCATTTTTTATATGATCAGTATAAAAATCGTTTATTGTGGTGAACGTTTCCTCTGTGTTTTGATTTAATTTGTAACTTAACCATAAAATAATATATAGAAAAAATGGTTTGGCATCGCCTATAGTATTACCTTTAGGTGGGTATTCAGTAAAATATTGTTCAAGTAACCATAAAAATCCAATCGTAATTTTTTCGATATCATTATGACAGTTTTTACTAGGACAGTAATTTTCGAAACGCTCATATCCATAAAAATCAAGTGGTTTAGTATTGCCCGAATCATCAGGTAAATACTTCCTCAAAAAATCAATTTGTCCACACTAAAAAAACATTTAAAAAAAATGATAAAAATATGTATTAAGAAAATGTTATTAAAATAAAACTTAATGAAGTTTATAGGAAATATAATATAAAAAAGTGTATATACTAGATTATCATCCATTATGATGGAATATAATTTATAATCTCTAGGTTAAAGGGTATCATATTATATATATATACTAAAATAGGTAATACAATTATTTAACCCTATATACAGCAATTATTTGTATATAAAAATATTTTTATTATTATTAATATCAATTTAAAGATAATATGGAACAATATATACTTTTTGGTAGTTAGATAAATTCCCTTGTTTTGGGGGTTGTTTAATACATCTGTTACCATTGTATATATAATACAATTTTGTATAAATTGTTATCATTAATAACATTCATATGAGCATTATTATAAAAATTAAAGTAACATTGTAATGAATTTAGAATATATATCCTTATACATGTGACTTAATATAGAAAATAAACGTCATATCTTTTGTTTTAATAGCTGTCCTTTTAAAACATAAAAATTGTATAAATATAAAAAATATAAAATATTATTATTAGTATAATTTCTAAAAGTATATAAATATACTTTTTCTAATATATTTTAAATATTTATATACTTGTTTCTTATAATATATAATACAATTTTTTCTAAAATTATAACATTTATAAAATAAGTTGGATTGCTCCCTTTATTAATTGGATATACATGATTTTAATATTATTTTTATTTAATATATATCGATTCCAATTATATTTAACATTTTCAATAACTTTATTTTTATTCCTATATAATTAAATTTATAAATATATCTTATTGGGTAATTTTATAATATATTTTGCACATATTCCCCACGGTTTAAAACGACAATTAGTACTTAACCCGTATTTATAAGCTTAAATGAGTCTTTGAATGCATATTGTTTTTAAAATAATACTTAGTAAATATTAAATATATAACACATAAATACGTATCGATGAAAATTTTTAAGTATAATAGAAAATTACGTGTATTAGGTTGGTATATTGCACTTTGAGAGGAGAGATAAGGGAAGTATGATTTTTTAAGACAAGGATGTAGCCATATAAGATTTATTTATATTTTATATTTTCTACCTTTAAAACTTTCAATTAATGTATACATTAAAAATAACTTAGAATTATTACTTTTCTAAATATATAGCTTGCTTTTATATTTTAATAAATAACATTATACTATATATTTTATAATAAACTATATTTTTAAGAAAACTATAAAATTATTAATATTATTTTTCTTGGTAGTGTTAATTCTAATATTATCGCATTAATGCATACTTAAATAAATGTTATAATATTTCATTTAATCTTGCATGTATACAATTTTAGTCTTATTACAAGTTTAATAATATATATAATGAATTTATATCCATATAATGTACCAAATGAACATAATATATTAATCTAATATTACTATTGTTGTTTTGGTTATATCACTGTATATTACAATGAGATAATTAATGCACTCAAGGTAATACTTTAATCCAATTAATATCTTTCCTTTTTTTATTGTTTTAAAGTATAACACTTTAAATCATATTATTTCGTAATAACAATATATTTAAATTATATATTTGTGAACTTGTATATATATAATAACCTAATAAAAATATTATTAGTTCAAATTAATTATTACATACTTTTTCTATATACTTTGCATTAATATATAATTGTATATATTTTCAAATTTAACATATTTCAGTTTTAGTCATTTATACAATATTATATATATTATAACAATAACATTAATTTTATATACCAAGTTGTTTATAAGTATTATAGCAAACTATAACATTAAATTTTATTATATACTTATATTTTATTTTTTAACTATTTTAAAATATAATTATTTATACCTAAAAACTATAAAGTTTACAAATTAATAGTGATTAGTATAATGTTCTACCTTTATGATAAGTTAAAGCGTACAAATCAACTTCTATTAATACAAGAAGATAATAGTAACTACAATTACAACTTCAAAAAATGTTAGAAGCATAACAATAATTTATAGATTATGTTATATTGTCGATTATCGATCGATATTTATGAATCTATATTTTATGATTATCTATTATACATTAGTAATATAATTAATTAACATTAAAAATATAATCATTAATATGAATTGAGTTATAATTATACTCTGATAATAAAATTATTATACTGTTCGGTTATCAAAATAAATATGATACAAATAATACGTTTTACTAAATAAAATTTTCATAAAATAAAGAAACACATTATGATATGCATAATTCAATATAACCACATATTAACCTTTATATAGGCAATTATGATATATCATAATATGAATTAATATATGTAAAATATTTATTTTACTTTAATCATATTAAATCGACACGAACACTCAATTATATATATTATAACTTATAAATATGTTATACAACCCCATTTATGTTAGCTTATCCCCATTTTGAGTTGAATATTTGGGCATCATCTCTTGATTAAACATACGGGATGATACATATATTAAATTAGTGTTCAAGTTATAAAAAATTAAATAAAGATATAATATGTAACCCTAACCCGAATATGGGTCCCACAACATAAAAACTATATAAAAATTATGCAAAAATTGTGACCAAAAATTACTTCGAAATAGACAGTTCTTATCATATATCAATAATTATTAATATTCCTGAAATAGTCACTGCTCTTCGAATTATATATTAATGAATCATTTTCTTCATTATATTTTTTATTTTTTCTCTTAATTTTTGTTTTTGAAATCGTTTCCGAAATCCAAATAATGAATACTAATATAAAATTTTAAGAAGTGTACGGTTGTTTGTTAACGTTTGCATATATATAATGAAAATGATTTATAAATTCCTTATTATTTACCTTATAAGAAATTCCCAAAAAAATTGGTATTGCAACAAATATAAGTGCAATTGAAATTAGTGAATAAGTTAGAAGAGGTGGAAAATAATAACATTTATTTTTTAAATTATCATAATCATTTGATAATATAGAAAATATTTGACTATATGCGTCGTCTTCATTAATATCCGAATCTTTCTTAAGTTGATCATATTTTTTAACAAATTCATTATCACCTTCCAAATATTTCTCGCATTTTGGATTGTCTTCATCAAATTCAGTATACATTTCACATAATGATTTAAATGCGTCATAAAATTTAGATATATATTTAATATTCATTTCCATCAAATACTTTTTTTTATTCATAAGATCATAATAACTATTATAAGCACCAGTATCGTCTATAGGTTTTTGATACTCATTAACATTTTGCATATGTCCAGTATAGAAATCCATCAATTTAGTGATTCCGTTATCTGTTTTTTGATTTAACTTATAACTTAACCACACCAAAATGTATACAACAACATTGATATTACTGTTTGCATACTTCTTGAACGAAACAGAATTTCCAAAAATTGCTTGAAACAACCATAAACACAAACCGTTAATTTTATCGTTATCAGTATATGTCTCTTTATTAAAATGCTGTTTGTATTGATTATTATCATTAAATTGATAATTTCCGTTATCCAATTCATCGGGAAACCAACCTCTTACAGCAAAGAACATATTACACTAAGAAAACATTTAAAAAAGTAGAATAAAACTATACGTTAAGCAAACTCTTATAAAATAAAGTTTAATGATATTTATATATAATACAATATCATAAAATGTAAAGGAAATTATTATTATTAAAAAATGCATGTACCACTTCCTTATTCATTATAATTGGGTTTTATTTTTGATTTGTAAATTGAATAAAATCATGCTGTTTTATATATACTATACCAAATATGTGACGCTAATACTTTAGCCCTATAAATAACAACTGTCTGCAGTTAAATATATTATAAGTTTTTCAATAATTAAATTAATATAGAATAATAATATTAATAAAGAAACGGCCTATTCTTTTTTTTGATAACTACTAAACTGCTTTAAATTGGAGATATTTAATACATTTTGGTCAGATTTATAATATAATTTATGCTTAAATTTATGATTATTAATAAGATCCATTATAATTTTATTATAAAAATTTAAGTAGTTTAGTAATGAATTTAAAGTACTCCCTCTTATATTTGTGTCTCAATATAGGAAAATACATTTTTTTTTCTCATGCTTTAATAAATCTATTATTAGTATAATTTTTAAAAGTATATAAATATTTTATATACTTGTTTCTTATAATATAGTTTTTTCTAAAATTATAATATTTACAAAGTTCCATTTTTCTATTTTCTATGCAAATTATATACATTTATATTGTTTTTAATGAATATAGATAAATTCATAATCCATTTTAATGAGTCCGATAACTTTATTTTTATTCCTACATACTTCAATTTATAAATATACCTTATTGAGTAATTTTACAATATATTTTACGCATATTTTCACGGTTTAAAACAATTAGCACTGAACCTATATTTGTAAGCTTAAATACGTTTTTATATGTATATTGTTTTTAAAATAATACTAATTAAATACTAAATACTAAATATTAACATATAAATAACTATTGATGGAAATTTTAAAGTATAATAGAAAACTATGTTTAATTAAGTTATTATGTTTCACTTTAAGAGGAGAGAGATAAGATATCTTTGCTCTTTTATTATTTAAATTTATATAAATATTCTCTAAATGTTTGAATTGTTCATTTTTATATTATATAATATATTATTATAGTTATTAATGCATATACATTCAAATAATTTATTAAAAAATCTATATTTTATTAATTCTATGATAACATAATGTTGTTTTTAATTAAATACGATTCATTAAACATTGACAAAATGACATTTAACATGAATCAAATCTTTATCATTTTCTCCATGGATCCAAATTTTTATAATATAAAACCATATATCCCAAAGTGGATATTTAACAAATATATAAAAATGATATCATTATAATGCATTATTATTTTTCTTATTGATAAAATTAATATTTAATTGTATTCAGTTTCCACAATAAAACAATATTTCAATATTAATTATTGGTATAGTATTTTATTAGTTTATATGTATAGTCATATAATAATAACACATTATATCTATAATCTTATTTATAATTATTGAACAAAATATGATATGAAATTTTATTAATATACTTATATTTCATTTTTTTAATTTTTTGAAATATAATTTATTTATACCTCAAAACTATGAAGTTTAAAAATAAATAGTGATTAATCTATTATTATACCTTATGATAAATGAATTAAAGCATATAAATCAACTTCTATTATTACTAATTAATTTTAATAAAAATGTAAAGGAAATACAAAAGAGAATAGTAACTACAATTAAAACATCAAAAATATTGATATATAATTCAATTTTTTACGTATTACTAAAAACGTTAGATGCATAACATGCCTTTTATAGATAACGTTGTATTGTCGATTCTTGATCGATAATTTATGAATCTATATTTTATGACTATCCATTATTACAGTTCAGTTGGATAACATGATTTAAATAAAAATAAATAATACAAGTTATAAGTTTTACTAAATAAAATGTTTCATCAAATAAAAAAACATATTATGATATGCATAATTCAATATAGCTTTGGGTTATCAAGGCTTATGTAATAGGTAATTATGATATAGATAATATGAATTAATATATGCAATATAGACATTTTATTTTAATCAAATTAAATCGGCATGAGCACACAATTGTATATATTATAAATTATGAAAAAATATTATGTAACCCTTTTCATATTAATGGTTATATCCACTTTTTGGTTGCATATTTGAACTTCATCTCGATATTAAACATATAGGGATGGTACATATATTTAATTAGTGTTCAAATTATAAAAAAATGAATGCAATATAATACTTACCCCTAACCCTAATATGGGTCCCACAACATAAAAAATATATAAAAATTATGCAAAAATTACTTCGAAATAGACAATTTCTTAAAATATATTAATCATTATTACTATTCATGGAATAATCACTACTCTTCGAATAATATATTAATGATCAGTTTCTTCTTTACTTTTTTAGCTTTTCTCTTAAATGTTGTTTTTGAGATCGTTTCCGAAATCCAAATAACGAATACTAATATAAAATGTTAAGAAGCGTACGGTTGTTCGTTAATGTTTACATATATATAATATTTTTTTTTAATTCCTTATTATTTACCTTATAAGAAACTCCCAATAAAATTGATGCTGCAACAAATATAATTGCAATTGTAATTAGCATATTTTTTGTTATTGAACTTCGTGGACAAGCTACAAGTGGTGAGATACTACTACATTTAGCACTATATTCCTGTTTAAAATTTTTATAATCATTTGATAAACTAGACAATAGTTGTAAATAAGAATTTCCTTTATTAATATCTAAAGCATTTTTAAGTTTTTCATATTTTTCAAACAATTCTCCAGCATTTTCTAAACATGTCTTGCATTTAGTATTTTTTTCTGTACCAATTTCAATATACATGTTACATAATGATTTAAATGCATCATAAAAATTAGATATATCTTTAATATCAATATCCATCGATTCTATTTTTTCATCTATAACACCCATATAAATCTTATTACCACTACTATTATCAGTATCTATATGCTCACTATAACAATCATTTCCTTTTATATGTCCAGTGTGGAAATCGTTTAATATGGTCGTTCCATTTTTTTTTTTTTGATTTAGTTTATAACTTAACCATAAAATAGCATATTCAACAAGTTTATCACCATTTATATCTTCCTCACCAATCATATTTAGTAACATTATAAAACCAGCAATAATCTTTAGTTCATCACTACTACAGTTACTCTCCGGGCAATATGTATTTAATATATTCATATATTGTTCTCCGGGGAGTTTCGGACCATCATCAAAAGATTTCTCGATCAAATTAATTGATTCACACTACGAATATATTTTACGAATTAAACAAAAGAATGTATTAATATAAATGTTACTAAAATTAAAATTAATATAATTTATAGGAATGCAACATACGAATAATATAAGAAAAAAGATATATACCACTTTATAAGACATTATAATGAAATTCTGTTATAATTTGGAGATTATGCGGGGTGATTTTATTTATATATATTGTATAAAATATATGTTGTATTTACTTAAGCTCTTTACATAGCAGTTATCTTTTGTTAAACATATTATTCTTAATTTTAACTTCATATAAAATAATAATACATTAGTATTACAAAAATCATATTATACTTATTTTATAGCAATTAGCTAAATTATCTTAAAAGAGAGTTGCTTATACACTTTGCCATATGTATATATGATGCATTTTATACAAAAAATACTATCCTTACTAACATTTGGTATAACTTTATTATAAAAATTAATATACTTTTATAATGAATTTAAAAAATATATACTTATACACATGTTTTAATATAGAACACAAACAACGTCATAAAACTCAAATACTACACAAATATAAAAAATTAATAAATCTATTATTACTAATCCTTAAAAGAATATAAATAATAACTTTTAAAAAAATATTAAATACTTATATACTTGTTTCTTATAATATATATTATAGTTTTTTCTAAAATAATACTATTTTCAAATTAAGTTATTTCACATACATCTATATGCAAATTATATAAATTTATATTATTTTTATTTAATATAGATAAATTAAAAAATAATTTTAATGCGTTAAATAACTTTATTTTTATTCCTACATATTCCAATTGCGAAGTATTCTCTATTGGATAATTTTATAATATTTTTTACGCATAATTTCCACTCTCTAAAACAACAATTAGCACTGAACCAGTATTTATAAGCTTAAATAAATCTTTGAATGCATATTATTTTTAAAATAATGCTTAGTAAATATTAACAAATAAATAAGTATTGATGCAAATTTTAAAGTATAATAGAAAACTATGTTTAATTAGGTTATTATATTTCACTTTAAGAGGAGAGAGATAAGATATATTGCTATTTTAATATATAAATTTAGATAAATATTCATTAAATGTTCTACATAATTCATTTTATTTTATACATTATATTGTATAGTTATCAAAGTATATACGTTCAAATAATTTATTAAAAATTCTATAATTTATTAATTCTACAAAAAACAATAATAATATAATACGCATTAATATTGAATAATAAAATGATATTTAATATTAATTAAGTATTTAACAATTTCTCCATTAATCTATATTTTTAGAATATAAAACTACAAATTCCAAATTAAATAATTAACAAATATATAATGTATTATTATGTCTTTTCGATAAAATTAATATTTAATTATATGAAGGTTTCACAATAAAATAATATTTTAATATTAACTATTGCTAATTTCTAGATTATATGTATGGGTATATAATAATGCATCATATCTATAATATTAAACTTTATTAATATACTTATATTTTATTTTTTAACTATTTTAAAATATAATATATTTATACCTCAAAATATAAAGTTTAAAAATTAATACTTATTAATCTACTATTATACCTTTATGATAAATAAATTAAAGCGTATGAAGCAACTTCTATTAATACAATTACAACTTCAAAAGATGTTAGAAGCATAACAATAATTTATAGATTATGTTATATTGTCGATTCTCGATCGATATTTATGAATCTATATTTTATGATTATCTATTATACATTAGTAATGTGATTAATTAACATTAAAAATATAATCATTAATATGAAGGTATATTATAATGTAGGTAATTGCTCCAAATGAATCGAAATATAATAATACTCTGATAATAATATTATACTGTTCGGTTATAAAAATACGATTTAAATTAAAATAAATATGATGCAAATAATACGTTTTACTAAATAAAATTTTCATTAAATAAAGAAACATATTACGATATGCATAATTCATTATAATTATGATTAACAAACTTTATATAATAAATAATTACGATATAGCATAATATGAATTAATATATGTAATATAGACATTTTATTTTAATCATATTAAATCGACACGAACACTCAATTATATATATTATAACTTATGAAAAAAAATTATATGGTCCTTTTCATATTAACTTGTGCCCATTTTTTGTTGCATATTTGGCTTTTGAATTTCATCTCGAAATTAAACATATGGAATGATACGTATATTTAATTAGTGTTTAAGTTATAAAAAAATAAATACAATATAATACTTAGCCATAACCCCAATATGGGTTCCACAACATAAAAACTATATAAAAATTATGCAAAAATTACTTCGAAATAGACAATTTCTTAAAATATATCAACCATTATTACTATTCCTGGAATAATCATTACTCTTCGAATAATATATTAATGATCAGTTTCTTCTTTATTTTTTTACCATTTCTCTTAAATGTTGTTTTTGAGATCGTTTCCGAAATCCAAATAACGAATACTAATATAAAATATTAAAAATAGTACGGTTGTTTGTTAATGTTTGCATATATATAATAATTTTTTTTTTAATTCCTTATTATTTACCTTATAAGAAACTCCCAATAAAATTGATGCTGCAACAAATATAATTGCAATTGTAATTAGCATATTTTTTGTTAATGAACTTCGTGGACAAGCTACAAGTTGTGAGATACTAATACATTTATTATTATATTTATATTCAAAAATTTTATAATCATTTGATAAACTAGACAATAGTTTATAATATGAACTTCCTTTATTAATATCTAAATCATTTTTAAGTTTTTCATATTTTTCAAACAATTCTCCAGCATTTTCTAAACATGTCTTGCATTCAATATTTGGTTCTGCACCAATTTCACTATACATGTTACATAATGATTTAAATGCATCATAAAAATTAGATATATCTTTAATATCAATATTCATCGATTCTATTTTTGCATCTATAACTTCCTTTTTAGTCTTACTACCACTATCAGTAGCTATATCCTCATTATATTTACTATTTTTTTTTATATTTTCAGTATAAAAATCGTATAATGTGGTGGTTTCACTTTCTGTTTTTTGATTTAGTCTATAACTTAACCATAAAATAGCATATTCAGCAAGTCTATCATTCTCTAAATATTCATCACTAATACCATCAAATAAATTTAGTAATGATATAAAAGTAGAACTAACTTTGTTGTCATCAGTATCACAGTTTTTATCAGGACAATACGAATTAAAAAAACTATCATACATATTTTCTCTCGAGTTGTTCGGATCATCAACAACATAATTATCAGCCCAATTAATTATATCACACTACGAATATATTTTACGAATTAAACAAAAAATGTATTAATATAAATGTTACTAAAATTAAAATTAATATAATTTATAGGAATGCAACATACGAATAATATAAGAACATGATATATACCAATTCCTTAGACATTATAATGAAATTCCGTTATAATTTGGAGATTATGGGGGGTGATGCGATTTATATATATTGCATAGAATATATATTATATTTACTTAAGCTCTTTACATAGAAATTGTCTTTCGTTAAACATATTATTCTTAATTTGAATTTCATATTAAATAATAATACATTAGTATTACTAAAATCATATTATACTTATTTTATGACATTTAGATAAACTATCTTAAATAGAGGGTTGCTTACACACTTTGCCACATGTATATATGATGCATTTTATACAAAAAATAATATTCTTACTAACATTTGGTATAACTTTATTATAAAAATTAATATACTTTTATAATGAATTTAAAAAATATATACTTATACATATGCTTTAATATCCAAGATAAATGACGTCATAAAACTTAAATAATGCACAAATATATAAATTTAAGAAAGTTATTATTATTACAATTCTTAAAGCATATAAATAGTCTTTTTTAAAAATATATTAAATACTATATACTTGTTCCTAATAATATATAGTATAGTCTTTTCTAAAATTGTAATATTTACAAAGTTGTATTGTTCCATTTTCTATGCAAATTACATTAATTTATATTGTTTTTAATTAATGTAGATAAATTAAAAAATAATTTTAATGTGTTAAATAACTTTATTTTTATTCCCATATACCTTATTGGATAATTTTATAATATATTTTACGCATAATTTCCACGGTTTAAAACGACAATTAGCACTGAACCCGTATTTATAACCTTAAATAAGTCTTTAAGTTCATATTGTTTTTAAAATCATACTTAGTAGATATTAAATATTAACATATAACTAACTATTATGTACATTTTAAAGTATAATAGAAAACTGTTTGATTATGTCATTATTTTACTCTTTAATAGGAGAGAGATAAGATATATTAGCTCTTTAATATATAAATTTAGATAAATATTTCCTAAATACTATGCATTGTTCATTCTTATCTTATATATTTATTGTTATAGTTATCAATGTATATCCATTCAAGTAATTTATTAAACATTCTATATTTTATTAATTCTACGATAAAACAATGCTGTTTGTGATTAAATACGATTCATTAAACAATAATAAAATAACATTTAACACAAATTGAGTTTTTAACATTTTCCCCATTGATTCATATTTTTAGAATATTAAACCACATATCCCAAATTGAATCTTTAACATATATATAGCATTGGTACCTTTATAATGTATTGTTATGTGTCTTTTCGATAAAATTAATATTTAGTTATATGAATTTTCCACAATAAAATAATATTTAATATAAGTTATTCGTAGAGTATTTTGTTAGATTATATATATAGGCGTATAATAATAACGCTATTCTATCTTTCATATTATTTATAACTATTAGAACAAAATATAACATTAAATTTTATTAATATACTTATATTTTGTCTTTTAACTACTTTAAATATATATTTCCAATTTGTATATACTTCAAAATATAAAATTTAAAAATTAATAGTGATTAATCAAATATTATACCTTTAAAGTAAATAAATTAATATATATAGAACGATTTCTATCAATATTAATTAAAACTTTAACATAAAATGATACTATATATAATCGAAAGTTAAAAGGATAGTATACATATATCTATAATGTAATTTTTATGTATTATTAAAAATGGTAGATGCATAAAAAATATTTTATAGATATCGTTGTGTTGTTGAACCTCGATCGATATTTTATGAATATATATTATATGACTATCTATTATATATTGGTAATATGCTTAATTAACAATAAAAGTATTCTCATTAACCTGAAGGTATGTCATAATGTAGATGAATATTCAAAATGAATTTTATTATAATTTATATCCAACTTCATATATAATATTATTATACTGTTTGATTATCAAAATACAATTTAAATTAAAACAAATGATATAAATAATAAGTTTTACTATATAAAATTTTCATCAAATAAAGAAATATATTATGTCATGCATACTTCAATATCCCCCCTTGGCTAACAAGTTTTATATAATAGACAATTATGATATAGTAAATATCAATATTAATATATGAAATATAGACATTTTTGTTTAATCATATTAAATCCATATGAACACTCAATTATATATATTATAACTTATGAAAAAATGTTATGTGACCATTTTCAAATTAATGGCAGTACCCCTTCTTTGGTTGCATATTTAGGCTTCAGCTCGAGATTAAACATATAATGATGGTACATATATTTAATTGGTGTTCAAACTATAAAAAATTAAATATAATATAATACTTATCCCTAACCCGAATATGGGTTCCACAACATAAAACTATATAAAAATTATGCAAAAATTATTTATTTATAAATAGACAATTTCTTAAAATATATTAACCATTATTACTATTCCTGAAATAGTCACTACTCTTCGAATTATATATTAATGAATCATTTTCTTCATTATATTTTTTATTTTTTCTCTTAATTTTTGTTTTTGAAATCGTTTCCGAAATCCAAATAATGAATACTAATATAAAATGTTAAGAAACGTATATTTTTTTTAATGTTTGCATATATATAATAATTTTTTTAATTCCTTATTATTTACCTTATAAGAAATTCCCAAAAAAATTGGTATTGCAACAAATATAAGTGCAATTGAAATTAGTGAATAAGTTAGAAGAGGTGGAAAATAATAACATTTATTTTTTAAATTATCATAATCCTTTGATAATATAGAAAATAGTTGACTATATGGATAGTTTTTAGTAATATCCAAATCTTTAAGTTGTTCATATTTTTCAACAAATTCTTGAGTCTTTTCTAAATAACTATTGTAATCTGATTCGCTGTCATCACATTCAGTATACAATTTACATAATGATTTAAATGCATCATAAAATTTAGACATATTTTCATTAGGAATATCCAATACATAATTATGTTTATTTATAAGATCGTTATAAGTACTATAACCATCGACGCCATTTATATCCTTTTTATAATCATAGAAATCTTTCATATGTGTATTGTAAAATTTATTTATATTGGGGAATTGACTGTTTAACTTTTGATTTAATTTATAGCCTAACCACATCATAATATATACAACAATATCAATCTTGCCATCTGCATAATGGGAAAAAACTGATTTACCACCATAAAATCTATCTAATAACCATAAGCACCCACCGTTAATTCGATTGGTATCATTATCACATTTTTTATCAGGGCAGTAAGTCGTGAGCATTCCACTTGTAGAAAAATAATTTCCAGAACCATCCGATTCATCGGACAAATTCTCCCTCAAAGTATCAAACTGTTCACACTAAGAAACAATTTTAAAAAATCAAATAAAAATGTCTATTAAAATGAACTGACTATTAATTTATAGATAGTACAATATCAAAAATGTGTAATAACAAATATTTTTATTCAAGAAATTGTATGTACCACTGTACTAGTTAACATATTGGAGATTTATTTTTAAACTATAAAGTATATCATAATAATTTCATATATTGCATCAGAATAGGGGACATAAAATTGGATTCTCTATATAACAATTATCTGTAGTTAACCATATTTTATTTAGTACTAATTTAAAATTAATGCAAACTAATAATACAATAATAAGTTTATATATATATATTATTGAAATTATATAAATTGCCTTAAATTGGAGATATTTGTTTTGGTCATATGTATAACATAAATTATGCTTAAATTTATGATTATTAATAATATCCATTCTAATTTTATTATAAAAATTCAAGTAATTTTATAATGATATTAAAATACATCCCCTTAGATTATGTCTCAATATAGAAAAATACAAATTTGTTTCTCATGTTTTAATAAATAGATTTATACCCATGAACATGTAAATATGTAAAAATTAATAAATCTATTATTAGTATATTTTTTAAAAGTATATAAATAAATATTTTCTAATATATTTTAAATATTTAATACTTGTTTCGAATGCTACATACCACTGTTTTATTAAAATTATAGTATTTTCAAATTAAGTTATGTTACTTACATCTCTATACAAATTATATAAATTTATATTGTTTTTAATGAATGTAGATAAATTCATAATCCATTTTAATTATTTCTATAACTTTATTTTTATTCCTATATGTATCAATTTAGAAATATACCTTATTGAGTAATTTTATAATATATTTCCCCATCTTTTCCATTCTTTAAAACAACATTAGCACTGAACCCGTACTTATAAGCTTAAATAAGTCTTTGAATGCATATTATTTTTAAAATAATGCTTAGTAAATATTAACAAATAAATAAGTATTGATGCAAATTTTAAAGTATAATAGAAAACGATGTTTAATTAGGTTTTTATATTACCTTTAAGAGGAGAGAGATAAGATATATTGCTATTTTAATATATAAATTAAATTGAATATTCACTAAATATTTTGCACTGTTCATTCTTATATTAAATATTTTATTGTTATAGTTATCAATGGATATACATTAAAATAATTCGTTAAATTTTCTATATTTTATTAATTCTACAAAAAACTATGATAATATAATACGCGTTAATATGGAATAATAAAAATACATTTAATGTTAATTGATCATTTACCATTTTCTCTATTTATTCAACTTTTTAGAATATAAAATTACAAATCCCAAATTTAATTTTTAACAAAATATATAAAAATTATGCCTTTATAATGTATTATTATGCGTCTTTTCGATAAAATTAATATTTAATTATATGAACTTTCCACAATAAAATAATATTTCAACATTAGTTACTAGTAGAGTAATTTATTATATTATATTATATTTATAGGGGCATAATAGTAACGTTATTCTATCTATCTATCTATCTATCTAATTATTTATAATTATTAGTACAAACTATAACATTATATTTTATTAATATACTTATATTTTATTTTTTTAAAATTCTAAATGTAATCTATTTATACTTAAAAACTATAAAGCTTAAAAATTAATATTAATTAATCTAATGTTATATCTTTATAGTAAATAAACTAATGTATATATAAGTATCTCTATTATTTGAATTTAAAACTTTAGCATAAAGTGAAATTATATATAATCAAAAATTAAAATGATAATATACATATATCTATAATTTAATTTTTTATTAATATGCATATTTTTATTGATTATTAAAAATGTTAGATACATAAAATGCCTTTTATAGAAAATGTTGTATTGTCGATTCTCGATCGATATTTATGAATATCTATTATTACAGTTCAGTTGGATAACACGATTTAAATCAAAATAAATATGATAAAGTAATAATTTTTGTTAAATAAAATTTTCATTAAATAAAGAAACATATTGTGATATGCATAATTCATTATAATTCTGAGTTATCAAGTTTTATATAATGAAAATTATGATATTGCATAATACGACTTCATATATATTCAACATCTATATTAATGTATACAATATAGACATTTTGTTTTAATAATATAAAATCGGCATGAACACTCAATTATATATATTATACTTTAAGGGAAAAATGTTATGGGGCATTTTTCATATTAATGGCAACGCTCCTTTGGGAGTACATATTTTTAAATTCATCTCGTGATTAAACATACGGGTATAGTACATATATTAAATTAGTGTTTAATTATAAAAATTAAACAAAGATATAATACTTAGCCCTAACCCGAATATGGGTTACATAAACACAACCTTGACCTACAACATAAAAACTATATAAAAATTATGCAAAATTTACTTCCCAATAGACAGCTTCTTAACATATATTAATCATTATTAATCTTCGAATCATATATTAATGATTCATTTTCTTCTTTATATTTTTTAGTTTTTCTCTTAATTTTTGTTTTTGAAATCGTTTCCGAAATCCAAATAACGAATACTAATATAAAATGTTAAGAAACGTATTATTTTTTTGTTAACATTTACATATTTATAATTAAAATCATATTTAAATGTAATATTATTTAATTCCTTATTATTTACCTTATAAGAAATTCCTAAAAAAAATGCTATTGCACCAAATATCGATAAAACTATAAATAATTTGTTTGTTATCGATGAACTTGATGATGCATCTTCAGAAATTTGTCCAGAGCTTTTTGCAGAACTTCCTACATAAATTTGTGGTGTTTCTATCGTTGGAATGGATGGATACTGTTCACAATTACCACCTTTACTAGTACAATAACTTTTAAAATCATCATAATAATTTGATAAACTAGACAATATTTGACTACATGCACTTTTTTCAGTAATACTAGAATCTTCCTTAAGAATTTTATATTTTTTAACAAACTCATTAGCATATTTCAAACATTTCGTACAATTTGATTTTTCTTCATCAAATTCAATATACATCATACATAATGTATTAAATGCATCATAAAATTTAGATATAATATTCATATCCATATTTATCAAATCAAGTTTTTTATCTATAAGATTCTTATAACTATTATACTCCTTAATACCTGTTATCGGATTTTTATACATATTGCCACCATTTATATATGTATTATAAAAATATTGTAAATTGCTCATATGTTCTTCACTTTTCTTTAGGTTTAACATATGATTTAACCATATGATAATGTAATCAACAATATTGATGTTACTTTTTGCAACAGAACTAAACACAGAATAATCCTTAAAGAATGCATCAAACAAAAATAAACATCCAGCATTAATTTTTCCGAGATTACTACTGCATTGACCATTAGTACAATACTCATTGAAATTGCCTTCAATATTAAATTTATAGTTTTCTGCTTTGTCCAAATTATCGGAAATCGAGTTCCTTACAGCAAAGAACAATTTACACTAAGAAAGCATTTAAAACAGTATAATAAAACGCGAATTATTACAAATTTTATTAAAATAAAGTTTAATGGTATTTATATATAATACACTATCAAAAAATGTAAAGGAAATTATTATTATTAAAAAATGTATATACCCCTTGCTTATTCATTATAATGGTGTTTTATTTTTGATTTGTAAATTGAGTAGAATCATGCTGTTTTATATACACTGCCCCCAATATGTGACGTAAATACTTTAACCCTATAAATAACAAATGTCTGTAGTTAAATATATTATATGTTTTTCAACATTTAAATTAATATAGGATAATAAAATAATATTATTACAAAGAAAAGTTACATTTATCATAATTAGCTAAATTACCTTAAAAAGAGGGTTGCTTAATACATTTTAGTTAAATATATATATAATGAATTTTATACAAAAAATGCTATTCTTATTAACATTTGATATAACTTTATTATAAAAATATATCTACTTTCATAAAGAATTTAAAGTATGCTTGAACATAGAAAAGGAATATATTTATATCTTATGTTTTGATGATTGTTCCTCAAAAAATTAAATACTGTATAAATCTAAAAAATAAAAAATTATATTATTACTATAATCCTTAAAAGTATATAAATAGTAATTTTTTTAAAAATATTAAATATGTATATACTTGTTTCTTATAATATATAATATAGTTTTTTCTAAAATTATAGTATTTTCAAATTAAGTTATATGCTCTACTTTTTATGCAAATTATATAATTTTAATATAATTTTTATTTAATATATATCCATTCCAATTATATTTAACATTTTCAATAACTTTATTTTTATTCCTATATAATTAAATTTAGAAATATACCTTATTAGATAATTTTATAATATATTTTGCACATCTTTCTCACGGTTTAAAACGACAATTAGCACTGTAACCGTATGTATAAGCTTAAATAAGTCTTTGAATGCATATTGTTTTTAAAATAATACTTAGTAAATATTAAATATATAACATATAAATAAGTATTGATGTAAATTTTAAAGTATAATAGAAAAATATGTGTATTAGGTTGGCATATTGCACTTTGAGGGGAGAGATAAGGGAAGTATGCTTTTTTAAGACAATTATGTAGCCATATAAGATTTACCTATTCTATATAACTAATTATGTCTTGTATTATTTTAAAATTAAAGCTTTAAATTATGTATATATATTAAAATTATTCATTAGAAATAACTTATAATTATTTTCTAAATATATAGTTTGCTTTTATATTTTATAATAAACTATATATAGTTTTATAATGAAAAACTATACAATTATTAATATTAATTTTATTGGTAGTGTTAATTCTAATATTAGCACATTAACAAAATACTAAGTCGGAATTGTATTATTTCATTTGATGTTTTGTGCATACAATTTTAATTTTATCGCTCATTTAATAATATATATAATTAATTTATACCCATATAGTGTATCAAATGAATTTAATGGTTTGTTCGTATTTAATACGTTTTTCTATTTTTATTACTATTATTATTGTTACTGCTACATCACTGTATAATACAACGGAATAATTAATGCGCTTAATAAAAATACTTTAAATCAATTAGTAATTTTTTTGTTTCATTGTTTTAAAGTATAACATTTTAGAACATAATATTTCGTAATAACAATATATTTAAATTATAAATTTAGAGTTTTTATATACATAATAACCTAATAAAAACATTATTAGTTCAAATTAATTATTACATTCATTTTATGTATATTTTGCATTAATATATAATTGTATATGTTTCAAAAATTTAACATATTTCAGTTTTAGTCTTTGATAAAATACTATATATATTAGAACAATAACGTTAATGTTATTTACCAAGTTGTTTATAAGTATTATAACAAACTATAACATTAAATTATATTATATACTTATATTTTTTCATTTAACTATTTTAAAATTTAATTTATTTATACCTCAAAATATAAAATTAAAAAATTAATAGTGATTTATCTATTATTGTATCTTATGATAAATAAATTATGGCATATAAAGCAATTTCTATTCATATTAATTAATTTTAATAAAAATGTAAAGGAAATACAAAAAAAGAATAGTAACTACAATAAAACTTAAAAAGTGTTGTATATAGTGTATTTTTTATGTATTACTAAAAAATGTTAGAAGCGTAATAATATTTTATAGACAACGTTACATTGTCGATTTTCAATCGATATCCCATGCATCTATATTTTATGAATATATATTATATATTAGTAATATGTTCAATTAATCTTAAAAAAACATATATTAATATGAAGGTATATTATATTGTAAAGGGATATTCAGAATGGATTAAATTATAATTTTACCTTGATATGAAATATTACTATATAGTTTGGTTGGAAAGTTATAATTAAATCAAATATTAGTGGCACAAATTATAAGTTTTACTAAATAAAATATTTCATCAAATAAAGAAATGTATTGTGTAATGTATAATTCAATATAACTCTGGATTAACAATCTTTATATAATAGATAATAAAGGCTCTTATGCATGGTTAACCAAAAAATTGTAGTAATATATACAATGCGAAGTTATAATATTGTCACATTTAATATATATTAACGAATTATGTATAAGTATTATAACTTATAAAATGTTATGTACCCCCTTTTTTGGTTGAATATTTAGACACAATCTCGAAATTAAACATACGGGGATGGTAAATACATTTGATCAACATTTGCAAACCAATAAATATTATAAATTTATTCAAAATTAAATGAAATATTATATTTAACCCTAACCCAAACGTGGGGTCTACAAACATAATCTCAATCCTGACCCACAACATAAAAACTATATAAAAATTATGCAAAAATTACTTCGAAATAGACAATTTCTTAAAATATATCAACCATTATTACTATTCCTGGAATAATCACTACTCTTCGAATAATATATTAATAATTAGTTTATTCTTTATTTTTTTAGCTTTTTTCTTAAATGTTGTTTTTGAGATCGTTTCCGAAATCCAAATAGCGAATACTAATATAAAAATTTTAAAAAATACATAATTTATTTATATTCACAAATTACTAAGTGCTGAATATATATTTTTAATTGACTTATTATTTACCTTATAAGAAATTCCCAATAAAATTGATACTGCAACAAATATAAATGTAATTGAAGTTAGTGTGCTTTTTATTACTGATCTTCGTGAAAAAGTTGGAAGAGATGGGAAATTGATAGATTTATCAGAATTACATTTGCTTTTTAAAATATTATAATCATTTGATAATGTAGACAATATTTGATTATATGGACTGTCTTTAGTATTATTATTATCTTCATTAAGTTCTTTATATTTTTCAATAAATTCTTTAGCTTTTTCTGAATATGTCTTGCAATCTGGATCGTCATCATTAAATTCATTATACATGTTACATAATGATTTTAATGCATTATAAAATTTAGATATAACGTTCTTATTTATATTCATCAAATATTGTTTTTTATCTATAAGATCCTTATAACTCTTATAATCATTAACATCATTTATTTCCTTGATATACTTCTCACCATTCTTTATATATTTATCATAAAAATCATTTATATTGGTGATTTCCTCATGTGATTTTAGGCTTAACATATAACTTAACCATATGATAATGTATTCAACAATGTTGATATTACTTTGTGCATTATTCACAAACGAAGAATTATTCCCAAAACTTTTCTCAAACAACCATAAACATATTCCATTAACTTTATCGAGCTCAGTCTTACAATTATTATTACAATATGAATTGAAAAGTTCATCACCATTAAATTTATAGTTTCCATTAGTCAATGTATCGGGAAAATCAATCCATACATTATTGAGCCTTTCACACTAAGAAAACGTTTAAAAAAGTATAATAAAAATACGCGTTAATGAAACTCTTATAAAATAAAGTTTAATGATATTTATATATAATACGATATCAAAAAATGTAAAGAAAATTATTATTATTATTATTAAAAAATGCATATACCATAAATTCAGCCATTGTTCCGAAATTTTATTTTTGATTTGCAAATTGAGTAAAATCATGATGTTTTATATATATTGCCCCCAATATGTGACGCAAATACTTTAACCCTATATATAACAATCGTCTATAGTTAAATATATTATATGTTTTTCAATAATTAAATTAATATTTAATAACAAAATCATATTATTACTAAAGAAACGTTACATTTATCTTTATAATAGTTAGCTAAATTATCTTAAATAGAAGGTGCTTAGTACACTTTTGCCATATGTATATATGATGCATTTTATACAAAAAATGCTATTCTTAGTAACACTGGTATAACATTATTATAAAAATTAATATACTTTATAAATAATTTAAAGTATGTTTGACCATCGAAAAGATATATATTTATATCTTATGTTTTAATGATTGCCATTCTAAAATTTAAATACTTTATAAATTTAAAAAATATAAAATTATATTATTACTATAATCCTTAAAAGTATATAAATAGTCATTTAATAAGATAAATTAAATTTTTATATACTTGTTTCTTATAATATATAATATAGTTTTTTCTAAAATTATAGAATTTTCAAATTAAGTTATGTTACTTATATCTCTATGCAAATTATATAAATTTATATTGTTTTTAATGAATGTATATAAATTCATAATTCATTTTAATGATTTCTATAACTTTATTTTTATTCCTATATACTTCAATTTAGAAATATTCTTTATTGAGTAATTTTATAATACACTTTGCATATTTTTCCACTGTTAAAACGACAATTAGCACTGAACCCGTATTTATAAGCTTAAATATGTTTTTATATGTAGATTGTTTTTAAAATAATACATAGTAAATATTAAATATATAACATATAAATAAATATTGATGCAAATTTTAAAGTATAATAGAAAAATATGTTTAATTAGGTTGTTATATTACCCTTTAAGAAGAAAAAAATAATATATATCTGCTCTTTTAATATTTAAATTTATATAAATATTCGTTAAATGTTCTGAATTGTTCATTTTTACCTTATATAATCTATTGTTATAGTTATTAATGCATATACATTCAAATAATTTATTAAAAATTATATACTTTATTAATTCTATGATAAAACAATGCTGTTTGTTATTAAAGATGGTTCATTAAATAATTATAATATAATATGCGTTCATATGAAATAATAAAATGAAATTTAACATTAAATGATCCTTTAACCTTTTCTCCATTGATTCAGTTTTTTATAATATAAAACCACATATTCCGAATTGATCTTTAACAATAATATAAAATTGATATCTTTATAATGCATTATTATATGTCATTGATTTTTTATTCCATAACACAACTTTTAATATAGGAAATATCCACTTTTATATTTTTTTTACTGAATATGCATAAAAAACAATTATATTTTGCAATGTATGATAGAGACGTAGAGGGTCACTGTTTATATTTTTTAAAAATATTATTATGAATTTTTTCAATAATAAATTATTTTATAAAATATATTTTTTTTATTCATTCATTATATTATTAATTATTTTATTCTTATAATTTTAGAGAAATATTATAATGGAAATAAAATGAATTGATTAAACAACATCGTTTTATATAGATTATTAAAATACATATATTTATATTATAATATTACACATATATATTTTTTGATGATACTTATGAGTTTATTTACCTATAATAATAAACGAATTTACTTATTTGTTATTTTTAATATTTATATTGAATTTTAAAGTCAGAATCATAAACATCTGAGCTTTGGTTATTTAACAAAAAATATAAGACATTAATTAAATTTATAATTCTAAAGAATTGTGATTTCTTTATAAACAAAAAAAATTAAAAAAAAAAAAATTAATAAATGATACAGAATAGGCCTGCATAAGTTGGTACATATTTAACTATGGAGATTTTTCCACATAAACGGAATTTATTGATTTTTTAGTCTGTTTTTTTTGATTAGATGAATTTATAATTATTTGCATTTTATTTTTTTTCATCAGTTGAGTTTATAACCTCTTTCATGTTTTTTTTTCTTCAATTCCTTTCTCCATCCAAATGGCAAATACTAAAATAAAAATAGTAAAAATATATAATATTTGATAGTGAAGAAATATTTTAAAAATTGTATACTTCATAACTTTCTTTTTATTTACCTTGTACATAATTCATAAAATAATGTGTGTAAAATAAATATACCTTTAACGTAACTTCTTTCCCTTATATATATTTCCTCCAAATACCATTTTATACTTTTATTTCATTCAAATCCATTCCTATATCACTTACTTCATTTATCATTTTGTTCAGTTGTCACTGAGGGAGGAAATCATAATAATTATTTTCTTCCAATTCCCTCTCTCCTTAATTTCTCATATTAAATGCTGTAATTATTTAAATCAACCTTTTCTTCTAGGACCAAATCGATGCTTTGAAATCATCTTTTTATATCGATTCAATATTCGATAAATTCCCCCATAAACCAATACCCCCAAATTAACAATAAAATACAAAAAGACTTAGTTAAACACATTTACCATTAAGTTATATTAACAAAAAATCAAATTTTTATTTGCCAAAATATATTATTTTATTCGTTCCTTTTCATAGTCATTTTCATCCTTATTTTTTCTCTTACATATTTAGACCTAATATGAGTCTTAATAATTATAACCTATCCTATACATATTTTTAATAATTTATTTCCTATATATATTTAAAACAATTCTTTAAACTAATAAATGTTATCGAATTATAAAAAATTAAATGCAATATAACACTTAACCCTAATCCGAATATGGGGTCCAAAAACATAATACTGACCCACAACATAAAATCTATTTAAAAATTATACAAAAACAGTATAAAAATATTATAACTATACATATATAACATTATATATTATTGGATATACTATTTAATTATTCTTATATACCCAATAATTATTTTCAAAAATTATGATAAAAAATTATTTTCAAATAGACAATTTCTTAACATATATCAATAATTATTACTACTTCTGAAATAGTCACTATTCTTCGAATCATATATTAATGATCTATTTTCTTTATTTTTTTAGTTTTTTTCTTAAATGTTGTTTTTGGGTTCGTTTCCGAAATCCAAATAACGAATACTAATATAAAAGGTTGATAAACATATGGTTTTTTTGTTAATGTTTGCATATATTTAATGAAAATAATTTTTTAATTCCTTATTATTTACCTTATAAAAAATTCCCAAGAATATTGGTATTGCAACAATTATCGATAAAACTGGAATTAATTTGTTTGTTATCGACGAACTTGATGATGTAACTTCAGAACTCAGTTCAGGACTCGGTTCAGAACTTTGTACAGGATTTTGTGCTGTTTTTATATCTGGAAGTGGCGGGATATCGCTACAATCAACATCATTCATATTACAATAATTTTTAAAATTATTATAATCATTTGATAATGTAGACAATACTTGATAATAGGGACTATCTTTAGTAATATTAGGATGTTTGTTAAGTTCATCATATGTTTTAACAAATTCATTAGCATTTTTTAAACATTTCTCACATTTTGACTCTCCTGCAGCAAGTTCAGTATACATGTTACATAATGATTTAAATGCATCATAAAATTTAGACAGATACCCAAAATTAATACTCAGCAATTCCTTTTTTTTATCTATGATTTCCTTATAATTTGTATATCCCGTTATTTCTTTTAATGAATTACCACAAGCTTTACCAGCATTATCACAATTAGTATAATACCTATTCTTTTCTATATAATTAGTATAAAATTCATTAAAATTCTTGATTTTTTTATCATTTTTTAGGTTTAACATATAACTTAACCATATAATAATGTATTCAGCCATGTTGATACCTTTTTTATTTTTCAAAATCAATTGCTCGAACAACCATAGACAAGCACCATTTATCTTATCGATATCAGTCTTACATCCTGTTTCCTCTGATTCTCCATTAGAGCAATAATCCTTAATATTCCCTAATTTATGAATATCACTATTTTTAGCTTTGCTTGAGTCATCGGGTAAATAGTTTCTCAAGTTATTAAACCTTTTACACTAAGAAAACATTTTAAAAAATATAATAAAAATATGTTAGTGAAACTGTTATAAAATCAAATTTAATAAAATTTATAAGTAATATAACATCGAAAAATATAAGAAAAAGCAAATTTTATTAAAAAAATTTATATACCAGGGTATAATCCATTGTAATTTTATTTTGTTTATAATATGTGGATTATGTAACATCATATTGTTTTTATATTTTACGCTTAATAAATGACAAAATAATTGAACTCTAATGTAATATTATCTGTGGTTAAGCATGTTATTATCATTTTTAATATTAATTTAAAGATAATATGGAAAAATATATACATTTATGGAAGTTAGATAAAATGACTTATTTTGAGGGGTGTTTAACAAATTTTTTATAATATGTATAAATAATACAATTTTGCATAAATCGTTATCCTTAATATCTTCCGGTATAAGCATATCATAAAATTAAAGCAACATTATAACGAATTAAAAATATATCTTCTTATACATATGCTTTAATATAGGAAATAAACAACGTCATATCTTTTGTTTTAATAAATGGTACCCCAAAACTAATATACTGAAAAAATCGAAACAATTAAGAAACCCATTATTACTATAATCCTTAAAAGTATATAAATAGTTATTTAATAAGATAGATTAATTTTTTATATACTTGTTTCTTATAACATATAATACAGACTTTTCTAAAATTATAACATTTACAAAATAAGTTGCATTGTTCACTTTTTTAATTGCATATACATAAATTTGTATTTTTTTTATTTAATATATATTCATTCGAATAATATTTAACATTTTCAATAACTTTATTTTTATTCCTACATATTTCATTTTAGAAATATACTTTATTGGTAATTTTATAATATATTTTGCCATTCTTTCCATTCTTTAAAATAACAATTAGCAATGAACCCATACTTATTATGCTATTTAAAATCTTATATAAGTATTTAAATGTAAATTGTTTTTAAAATAATAAATAGTAAATATTAAACATTTAATATCCCTTTCTTTTAATATTAATTATATAACATATAAATAAGTATTGATGCAATTTTAAAGTATAATATAAAACTAGGCTTGATTAGGTTATCATATTGACATTTAAGAGGAGAGAGATAAGATATATTTTCTTTTTTAATATATAAATTTAGATAAATATTTGCTAACAGTTCTACATTGTTCATTTTTATCTTATATGTTTTATTGTTATAGTTATTAATGTATATACAATCAAATAATTTATTAAAAAATCTATATTTTATTAATTCTATGATAACGTAATGTTGTTTTAAATTAAAAAATTATTATTCAATAAAACTAATAATATAATACGCGTTAATATGGAGTAATAAAATGTCATTTAACATGAATTGAGACTTTATCCTTTTCTCTATTATCCAGTTTTTAAAAATATAAAACTACATAGATCAATTGGGGTCTTTAACAAATATATAAAATTGATACCTTTATAATGTATTATGTGTCTTTTCGATAATATTAATGTTTAATTATATGAAGTTTCCACAATAAAACAATATTTCAATATTAATTATTGATATTTTACTAAATTATATGTATAGTCATAATAATTACGCATTTTATCTATCATATTATTTATAATTATTATAACAAAATATGATATTAAATACTATTAATATAATTATATATTTTTAATTAGCTAATAATATAATATATTTCTAATTTATATATACTTCAAAATTATAAAGCTTAAAATAAATAGTGATTAATATAATGTTATACCTTTATGATAAATTAAAGCGTATAAATAAACTTCTATTAATACAAATGTAAGATGCAAGAGAATAGTAACTACAATTAAAACTTAAAAAATGTTAGAAGCGTAATAATATTTTATAGACAATGTTATATTGTCGATTCTCGGCCGATATTTCATGCATCTATATTTTATGAATATCTATTATTACAGTTATGTTAGCGTAATATAATTTAAACTAAAATAAATATGATACAAATAATAAGTTTTACTAAATAAAATTTTCATCAAATAAAGGAATATATTATGATATGCATAATTCAATATAACTATGGGTTAACAAATCTTATATAATAAATAATTATGATATATCATAATATGAATTAATATATGTAATATAGACATTTTATTTTAATCATATTAAATCGGCATGAACACTCAATTATATATATTATAACTTATAAAATATGTTATGTAACCCCTTCCACATTAATGGTTATATCCACTTTTTGGTTGCATATTTAGACTTTATATGTGATTAAACATACGGGATGATACATATATTAAATTAGTATTTAAGTTATAAAAAATTAAATGCAATGTAATACTTAGCCCTAACCCGAATATGGGGACCACAACATAAAAACTATATAAAAATTATGCAAAAATTGCTTCGAAATAGACAGTTTATTAAAATATATTAATCATTATTACTATTCATGGAATAATCACTACTCTTCGAATAATATATTAATGATCAGTTTCTTCTTTATTTTTTTAGCTTTTCTCTTAAATGTTTTTGAGATCGTTTCCGAAATCCAAATAATGAATACTAATACAAAATGTTAAAAAACTTATGGGTTTTTGTTAATGATTACATATATTTAATGAAAATATATTTTAACTCCTTATTATTTACCTTATAAGAAATTCCTAAAAAAATTGATATTGCAGCAAATATCGACACAACTGGAATTAATTTGGTTACTATCGATGAACTTGATGATGCAACATCAAAATTATGTACAGTTTGTTCAGAATTTTGTACAATTTGCTCAGATTTTTCTGCAGAATTATCTCCAGAACTTTCTACTGAAGGCTGTATTGTTTTTATCTCTGGAAGGGGTGGAAAATTGCTACCTTGAGCATCTTTACATTTTTTTATTAAATTATTATAATCATCTGATAATGTAGACAATATTTTATTATAGGAACTATCTTTATTATTATTATTTAGTACTTTATATTTTTCAACAAATTGATTAGCTTTATTCGAGAATTTTGGGCAATTTGACGTGTTTTCACTAAATGTAGAATACAGTTCATATAATGATTTAAATGTAGCATATAATTCAGATATAATATTATCATTTATATCCATATCCAACAATTCTTTTTTTTTATCTATGATGTCCTTATAACATTTATATTCATGAATACTTTCGATTTTTTTAATATAATGCTTATTTTTTTCTATATGCTCAGTATAGAAGTCGTTTAATTTATTGATTCCGTTTTCTTCTTTTAGGCTTAACATATAACTTAACCATATAATAATGTAATAAACAACATCGATGTTTTTTTTTGCATTGTCTTTAAATACATTATAATCCCCAAATAATGCATTAAACAAATATAAACATGCAGAATTAATTTGTTCGAGATTATTATCACAACTATTATTACTGCAATACTTGTTGAAATGTTGACCGTTAGATAAAAAATTATAGTTTCCATTTTTCAATTCATCGGGAAAATAAATCCATACAGAATTGAAGTGTTGACACTAAGAAAACATTTAAAAACAATTAATAAAAACGCGAATTAATACAAATTTTATTAAAATAAAGTTTAATGATATTTATATGTAATACAATATCATAAAATGTAAAGGAAATTATTATTATTAAAAAATGTATATACCACTTTCTTATTCATTATAATGGAGTTTTATTTTTTATTTGTAATTTGAGTAAAATCATGCTATTTTATATATGCTGCCTCCAATATGTGACTCTAATACTTTAACCCTATATATAACAACTGTCTGTAATTAAATATATAAGTTTTTCAATAATGAAATTAGCATAGGATAATAAAACAATATTACTAAAGAAAAGTTACATTCCTTTTTATAATAATTAGCTAAATTACCTTAAATAGAGGGTTGCTTAATACATTTTTGATTAAATATAGATATGCTGCATTTATACAAAAAAATGGCATTCTTACTAACATCTGGAATAATTTTACTATAAAAATGGATATACTTTTATTATGAATTTAAAAAATATATACTTATATTTATGGTTCATCGTATGAATGAAACAACGCTATATCTTTTGTTTTAATAAATAGTGCCCCAAAAATAATATACTGCAAAAATAGAAACAATTAAGAAACCCATCATTACTATAATTATTAAAAGTATATAAATAGTTATTTAATAAGATAGATTAATTTTTTATATACTTGTTTCTTATAATATATAATATAGACTTTTCTAAAATTATAACATTTATAAAATAAGTTACATTGTTCACCTTTTTAATTGCATATACATAAATTTATATTGTTTTAATGAAAGAAAATAAATTCACAATCCATTTTAATGAATCCAATATCTTTATTTTTATTCTATATACTTCAATTTAGAAGTATACCTTAATGAGTAATTTTGTAATATATTTTGCCATTCTTTCCATTCTTTAAAACAACAATTAGAAATGAACGCATACTTATTATTCTATTTAAATGTAAATTTGTTTTAAAATAATACATAATAAATATTAAACATTTATTATGCCTTTCTGTTAATATTAAATATATAACATATAAATGCCTACTGGAGAAATTTTAAAGTATAATATAAAACTACGTTTAATTAGGTTGTTATATTGCACTTTAAGATGAGAGAGATAAGATATATTTTCTCTTTTAGTATATAAATTTCGTTAAATATTCGTAAATGTTCTGCATTGTTCATTTTTATCTTATATATTTTATTGTTATAGTTATCAATGTATATACATTCAAATAATTTATTAAAAATTCTATATTTTATTAATTATATGGTAAAATAATGACAATATAATACGAGTTAATATGGAATAGTAAAATGGATTTAACATGAATTGAGTCTTTAAAATTTTCTTTTTTGTCCAGTTTTTTAGAATATAAAACCAAAAATTACAAATTGAATCTTTAACAAATATACAAAAATGATACATTTGTAATGTATTATTATGTGTTTTTTCGATAATATTAATATTTAATTATATGAAGGTTTCACAATATAACAATATTTCAATATTAATTATTGATAATTTACTAGATTGTATGTATATTCATATAACAATTACGACATTATATCTATCATATTATTTACAATTGTTAGAACAAAATAAAATATTAAATTTTATTAAAATATTTATATTTTATTTTTTAACTATTTTAAAATATAATATATTTATACCTCAAAACTAAGAGGTTAAAAATTAATAGTGATTAATCTACTATTATACCTTTATGATAAATTAAAGCGTATAAATCAACTTCTATTAATACTAATTAATTTTAACACAAATGTAAAATACAAAAAGAAAATAGTAACTACAATTAAATTTTCAAAAATATTGTAATATAATGCTATTTTTATTTTATTATTAAAAATTCTAGATGCATAAAATGCATTTTATAGATAACGTTGTATTGTCGAACCTCGATTTATATTTTATGAATCTATATTTTATGACTACCTATTATATATTGGTAATATCTTTAATTAATCTTAAAAACCAACGTATTAATATGAATCTATATTGTAATGTAGATGAATATTCAAAATGAATCATCTTATAATTCATACCCAACCTCATACATAATCCTATTATTACAGTTCAGTTGGATAACATAATTTAAATTAAAACAAACATTATACAAATTATAAGTTTATTAAATAAAATGTTTCATCAAATAAAGAAATACATTATGATATACATAATTCAATATAACTCTGGGTTTACAAGTCTTATATAATATATAATAAGGGCTCTTAAATATAGTTAGCCCCAAATTAGCAATACATATATAATTCGAAGTTATAATATTGCCACATTTAATATATATGAACGAATTAGAAATAAGTATTATAACTTATAAAATATGTTATGCAACCCCTTTCATATTAGATTATGCCCTTTTTAGTTGCATATTTGAACTTTTGAACTTCATTTCGTGATTAAACATACGGGATGGTATATATATTTAATTAGTGTTCAAATTATAAAAAATTAAATAAAGATATAATACTTACCCCTAACCCAATATGGGTTCCACAAATATAACCTCAATCCTGACCCATAGCATAAAAGCTATATAAAAATTATAATCAAAAATTACTTATTTCCAAATAGACAGTTTCTTAAAATATGTAAATCATTATTACTATTCCTAAAATAGTCACTATTCTTCGAATTATATATTAATAATCCATTTTCTTCTTTATGTTTTTATCTTTTTTCTTAAATGTTGTTTTTGAGATCGTTTCCGAAATCCAAATAACGAATACTAATGTAAAAAATAAAAAAAATGTATAATTTATTTATATTCATAAATTATTCAATGTGAATATATTTTAAATTGAGTTATTATTTACCTTATATGCAATTCCTAATAAAATTAATGTTGCAACAAATATAATTGGAATTAAAATTAATTTATTTACTTGTGATGGACTTGGTAATGTTGAATCCGAATCTGATATTTTAGCTTTAGAACTTGATTCTGGCGTTCCACTCGAGGAGACAATTATTGTTTCTTTAGATTCTGATATGTCAATATTTTCAACTGTTTTTTCTGTTGGTAGTGAAGGAAGATTTATTGATGTATCACCAATTTGGTTTTTTCCAAACTTAACATAATCATTTGATAATGTAGACAATAGTTGACTATATGAACTGTCTTCAGTACCAGTATTATTATTATTAATGAGTTTTTGATATTCAGTAACAAATTCTTCAGCATATTCTAAATACGTTTTTCTAACGTTTTGCTTATCAGCATTGCTAATCACATCGCATAAGATTTTAAATAAACTATAAAATTTAGACATATCACTAATATCAATATCCATCAATTTATTTTTTTGATTTATAAGATCATTATAACTTGTATATTCCGTAATGTCACCTATAAATTTATTATACTCCTCTGCATTTTGTATATGTTTACTATAAAAATCGGTAAATTACTGATTTCCTTTTGTGGTTTTTGATTTAACTTATAACTTATCCATGTCATAATGTATGTAGCAATACTCATATTTCCATTTGCATTACTCGAAAAATTATATGGACTTCCATAAAATTGTTTAAATAACCATAAACATCCAGCATTAATCTTATCGATATCATTTTCACATTTTCTATTAGGGCAGTAGCTATTGAGCGATCCAACTCTAAAATTATATTCTCCAGAATTCGTCAATTCATCAGGAAAAAACTTCCATATAGTACCAAACTCTCCACACTAAGAAACAATTTTAAAAAATCAAATAAAAATGTCTATTAAAATGAACTTATTATTAATTTATAGATAATACAATATCAAAAATGTGTAATAACAAACATTTTTATTCAAGAAATTGTATGTACCACTTTACTAGTCAACATATTGGAAAATTATTTTTGAACTATAAATTAAGTACATCATATTAATTTCATATATACTGCATCAAAATAGGGACGTAAACTCGGATTCTCTATATAACAATTATCTGTAGTTAATCACATTTTATTTTTATATTAATTAAAAATTAATGTAAAGTAATAATACAATAATAACATCATAGTAAGTTTATATATAATTTATTGAAATTAGCTAAATTGCCTTAAATTGGAGATATTTACTTTGGTCATATGTATAAAATAATTTATGCTGAAATTCATAATTATTAATAATATCCATTATAAAAATTTAAGTAATTTTGTAATAAGTTTAAAATGCATCCCCTTATATAATGTCTTAATATAGAAAAATACAAATTTGTTTATCATGCTTTAACAAATAGATTTATATCCATGACCCTGTAAATATGTAAGGATTAATAAATCTATTATTACTATAACTCTTAAAATATATAAATAGTCATTTTTTAAAATATATTAAACTTTTATATATTTTCTTCTAATACTATATACAATGTTTTATTAAAATTATAGTATTTTCAAATTAAGTTATGTTACTTACGTCTCTATACAAATTATATAAATTTATATTGTTTTTAATGAATGTAGATAAATTAAAAAATAATTTTAATGAATCCGATAACCTTTTTTATTCCAATATACTTTATTGGGAATTTTATAATATATTTTGCCATCTTTTCCATTCTTTAAAACAACAATTAGCATTGAACCCGTATTTACAAGCTTAAATAAGTTTTTATATGTAGATTGTTTTCAAAATAATACTTAGTAAATATTAAACATATATACCTACTGATGATATTTTAAAGTATAATATAAAACTATGTTTAATTAGGTTCTTATATTGCACTTTAATAGGAGAGAGATAAGATATATTAGCTCTTTAATATATATATTTATATAAATGTTCGGTAAATATTCTACATACTTAATTTATATATTCTACTGTTATAGTTAATGTATATCATTCAAATGATTTATTAAAAATTCTATATTTTATGAATTCTATGGTAAAACAACGACAATATAATATGCGTTAATATGGAATAATAAAATGATATTTAACATAATTGATTCTTTAACAGTTTTTTTATTTATCTATTTTTTTTGAATATAAAACCCCATATTCAAAATTGAACCTTTAACAAAAACATAACATTAATACCATTATAATGTATTATTATTTGCCTTCTCTATAAAATTAATATCAGTATTTAATTATAAGAAGGTTTCACAATATATCAATATTTCAATATTAGTTATTGAATAATATTTTGCCAGTTTATATGTATAGGTATATAATGTTAATGTTATTCTATCTATCATATTATTTATAATTATTATAATAAAATATGATAAAAAATTTATTAATATACTTATATTTTATTTTTTAACAATTCTAAATGTAATATATTTATACTTAAAAACTATAAAGATTAAAAATTAAAGTGACTAATATAATATTATACCTTTATGGTAAATAAATTAATGTATATATAAGTATCTCTATTGTTTGAATTTAAAACATTAGCATAAAATGATACTATACATAATTGTTATTTTAAAGGATAGTATACATATATCTATAATTTAATTTTTTATTAATATGCATATTTTTATTGATTACTAAAAATGTTAGAACCATAACAATCTTTTATAGACTATGTTACGTTGTCGATTCTCGATCGATATTTATGAATCTATATTTTATGTTTATCTATTATTAAAGTTCAGTTGTATAACATGATTTAAATTAAAATAAATATGATACAAGTTATAAGTTTTACTAAATAAAATTTTCATAAAATAAAGAAACATATGATTATATTCATAATTGAATATAGATTTGGGTTATCAAGGTTTATATAATAGGCAATTGTGATAAAGCATAATATAAATTAATATATAATCAATATATATATTAATATATGCAATATAGACATTTTATTTTAATCATATTAAATCGGTATAAACACACAATTGTATATATTATACTTTATGGGGAATATGGTATGTGACCTCTTTCATATTATATTATTCCCCTTATGGTTGTATATTTGGACTTTTGAACTTCTTATTGAAATTAAACATACGGAATGATACATATATTTAATTAGTGTTCGAATTATAAAAAATTAAATGCAATGTAATACATAGCCCTAACCCGAACGTGGGTTCCACAAACATAACTTCAACCCCCACAACATAAAAACTATATAAAAATTATGCAAAAATTACTTCGAAATAGACAGTTTCTTAAAATATATCAACCATTATTACTATTCCTGAAATAGTCACTCTCTTTGAATCATATTTTATTGATTCATTTTCTTCTTTATATTTTTTATTTTTTCTCTTAATTTTTGTTTTTGAAATCGTTTCCGAAATCCAAATAACGAATACTAATAAAAAATGTTAAGAAACATATGATTTTTTTGTTAATGTTTGCATATATATAATGAAAATAATTTATAATTCCTTATTATTTACCTTGTAAGAAATTCCTAAAAGAAATGCTATTACACCAAATATCGATAAAACTGTAAATAATTTGTTTGTTGCCGATGAACTTGATGATGTATCCTCAGAACTTTGTAAAATTTGTTGTGCAAAATTTTCTGTTGTTTCTATCGTTGGAAGAGGTGAAGATTTGGAACATTGTGTATTATTATATTTATTCATAAAATTATCATAATCTTTTGATAAAGTAGACAATAGTTGATTATAGGAAATATTTCCAGTAATACTATGATCTTTATTAAGTTCATTATATTTTTTAACAAATTTGTTAGCATTTTCTGAACTTTTTGTGCAATATGGTGTTTTATCATCAAATTCAGCATACATTTCACATAATAATTTAAATGCTTCATAAAAATTAGATATAATTTTTTTATCCATACCCAAAAAATATTTTTTTTTATCTATAAGATTCTTATAATTTTCATAATAATTTTCAACGCCAGTTATAGTCTTTTGATACCTATCATTATTTATAGTTGTATTATAAAAAAATTGTAGATTGTTATCATTTCCTGTTTGTTCCTTTAGGTTTAACATATAACTTAACCATATCAAAATGTAATCAACAATATTGATGTTATTATTTGCAACAGACGTAAACAATTCAGAAGTTCCAAATATTTGCATAAAAAGATATAAACATCCACCAGCAATTCTTTCGAAAGCACTATCACACTTATTACCACCACAATAACTATCTAAAAAATTATTATCATTAAATTTATATTCTCCTTTATCTAATGTATCGGGGAAAAATTCCCATATACTCGTAAACTTTTTACACTAAGAAAACATTTAAAAACAAATATTAGAAATGTATATTATTGAACATTTTATTAAAATAAAGTTTAATGATATTTATATGTAATACAATATCAAAAATGCATATACCACTTCTTTATTCATTATGATGGTATTTTATTTTTGATTTGTAAATTGAGTAAAATAATGCTGTTTTATATACACTCCCCCAAATATGTGACGCAAATACTTTGGCCCTATATATAACAACTGTCTGTAGTTAAATATATTATAAGTTTTTCAATAATTAAATTAATATAGAATAATAAAATAATATTATTACTAAAGGAAAGTTTTATTTCTTTTTGTGACAATTATTTAAATTACCTTAAATAGAGGGTTGCTTAATACATTTTAGTTAAATATAAATACGATGCATTTTATAAAAATAATGTTATTCTTACTAACATCTGGTAAAACTCTTTTATAAAAATATATATACTTTTATAAATAATTTAATGTATGTTTAAACATAGAAAAGGAATATACTTATATTTTATGTTTTAATGATTGTTCTTCTAAAACTTAAATATTGCATGAATATAAAAAATAAAATCCTCTATTATTACTATAATCCTTAAAAGTATATAAATAATAGTTTTTTAAAATATATTAAATTTTTATATAATTTTTTCTTATAATATATAATACAGTTTTTTTCTAAAATTATATTATTTTCGAATTAAGTTGCATACTCCACTTTCTATGCAAATTACATAATTTATATTTTTTTTATTTAATATAAATAAATTCACAATTCATTTTAATGAATCTTATAACATTATTTTTATTTCTATATACTTTAATTTATAAATATTCCGTATTAGATAATTATAGAATATATTTCGCGTATCATTTCCATAGTTTAAAACACCAATTAGTACTGAATCCGTACTTATGCTATTTATAAGCTTAAATACCCCTTTGAATGTAAATAGTTTTTAAAACCACACTTAGTAAATATTATATATTAGCATATAAATAAGTATTGATGCAAATTTTAAAGTATAATAGAAAACTATGTTTAATTAAGTTATTGTATTTCACTTTAAGAGGAGAGAGATAAGATATCTTTGCTCTTTTAATATATAAATTTAGATAACCATTCGCTAATTGTTCTGTATAGTTAATTTTATCTTATATATTATATTGCTATAGTTATCAATGTATATACATTCAAATAATTTATTAAAATTCTATATTATATTAATTCTATGGTAAAAAAATCCTAATTTATAATACAAAAGATGATTCATTAAACAATGATAATATAATACATGCTAATATGGAATAATAAAAAGATATTTAACATGATTTGAATCTTTAACCCTTTCTTTATTTATCCAATTTTTTATAATATAAAACTACAAATCTCAAATTGGATCGTTAACAAAATATATAACATTGATACCTTTATAATGTATTATTATTTGTCTTTTCGATAATATTAATATTTTATTATATGAAGATTTCACAATAAAATAATATTTCAATATTAGTTATTAGTATAGTATTTATTAGATTATATGTATAGGTATATAATAATAACGATATTATATCTATCAAATTATTTACAATTATTATAACAAACTATATTATTATATTTTATTATATACTTATATTTTTTTTAACAATTTTAAATGTAATATATTTATACCCCAAAACTATAAAGTTTAAAAATTAATAGTGATTAATCTAATATTATGACTTTATGGGAAATAAATTGAAATATATAAACTATTTCTATTATTTGAATTTAAAACTTTAGCATAAAATTATATTATATATAATCGAAAATTAAAAGGATAGTATACATATATCTATAATTTTTTTTTTATTAATATGCATATTTTTATTGATTATTAAAAATGTTAGATGCATAAAACATCTTTTATAGATATCGTTGTATTGTCGATTTTATATCGATATGCCATGCATCTATATTTTTTTGACTACCTATTATATATTGGTAAATGTTTAATTAACAATAAAAATATACTCATTAACCTGAAGATATATTATAATGTAGGATACTGTTCCAAATGAATCAAATTATAATTATACTCCGATATATAAAATTATTATACTGTTCGGTTATAAAAATATGATTTGAATCAAAATAAATATGATGCAAATAATACGATTTACTAAATAAAATTTTCATTAAATAAAGAAACATATTATAATATGCATATTTCATTATAATTATGATTAACAAGCTTTATATAATAAATAATTATGATATATCATAATATGAATTAATATATGCAATATAGACATTTTATTTTAATAATATTAAATCGGCATGAACACTCAATTATATATATATTATAATTTATAAAATATGTTATGTAACCCCTTCCACATTAATGGTTATATCCACTTTTGGGTTGCATATTTGGACTTTTAAACATGATCTCGTGATTAAGAATACGGGATGGTACATATATTTAATTAGTGTTCAAATTATAAAAAATTAATACAATATAACACTTATCCATAACCCGAACATGAGTTCCACAAACACAACCTTGGCCCACAAAATAAAAACAATATAAAAACTATGATCAAAAATTACTTCCCAATAGACAGTTTCTTAAAATATATAAATCATTATTACTATTCCTGAAATATTCACTCTCTTCGAATCATATATTAATGATTCATTTTCTTCTTTATTTTTTTTATTTTTTCTCTTAAATATTGTTTTTGAGCTCGTTTCCGAAATCCAAACAACGAATACTAATATAAAATGTTAAGAAACGTATATTTTTGTTGACGTTTGCATATATATAATGAAAATAATTTTTAAATATTATATTTTTTAATTTCTTATTATTTACCTTATAAGAAATTCCTAAAAAAAACGATATTGCACCAAATATCGATAAAACTGTAAATAATTTCTTTCCTGTCGACGAACTTGATGATATAACTCTAGATATTTGTGCAGAAACGTCTGCTGTTATATCTGGAAGAGGTGTAATACTGCTATTTTTATTTTTTAATTTATTATAATCATCTGATAAAGCAGACAATATTTGTTTATATGAACTGCCATCAATATTATTAGAATCTCTATTAAGTTCTTGATATTTGTTAACAAATTCATTTGCATTATTTAACAGTATGCGTTTATCTGTGTTCGTTGTAACATTACTATACATGGTACATATTAATTTGGATACATCATAAAATTTAGACAGATCTTTAATATTAATATTCAACAAATAATTTTGTTTATTTATGAATTCCTTAATATCTGTAAATTTACTGGAATCATTTATAAATTTACTATATTTACTATTATTATTTACATGTTTAGTATAAAATTCGTTTATTTTGGTGGTATTATTCTCTGAGTTTTGGTTTAATTTGTAACTTAACCATAAAATAATATATAGAAAAAGTGGTTCAGTATTATATACATTATCACCTTTAATTGGGTATTTAGTAAAATATTGTCCAAGTAACCATAAAAATCCAACCGTAGTTTTTTCGAGTTCAGTATTGCAGTTTTTATTAGGGCAATAATTATTGAAATCACTAATATTTTCTAGGTCAGTTTCTGCCTTTTCACTTAATTCATCGGGTAAATGCTTCCTCAAAATATCAAAGTATGAACACTAAAAAATCATTTAAAAAAAATGATAAAAATATGTATTAAGAAAGTGTTATTAAAATAAAACTTAATGAAGTTTATAGGGAATATAATATCAAAAAGTGTACATACTACAGAATCATCCATTATGCTAAAATATAATTTATAATCTCTAGATTAAGAGGGTATCATATTAGTTTTATATATATATACTAAAATAGGTAATACAATTATTTAACCCTATATACAGTAATTATTTGTAGATAAAAATATTTTTATTATTATTATTAATTTAAATTTAAAATTAATATGGAATAATGATATAATATTATTACTAAAAGAATATTATATTTTTGTTTATGATAATTAGATAAACTACCTTATTTTGGGGCTTGTTTAAACATTTATTATCATATGTATATATAATACAATTCTGGATAAACTGTTATCCTTAATAGCACGCATATGAGCATTGTTATAAAAAATAAAGTAACATTGTAATGAATTTAGAATATATCTTCTTATATATATGCTTTTTATAGAAAATAAACGTCATTTCTTTTGTTTTAATGAATGGTACCCCAAAACTAATATACTTTATAAATCTAAAAAATAAAAAATTATATTATTACTATAATCCTTAAAAGTGTATAAATATTTATTTTTTAAAAAATATTAAATAATTATATAGTTATTTCTTATAATATATAATGCATTTTTTCTAAAATTATAACATTTACAAAATAAGTTACATTGTTCCCTTTTTTAATTGCATATACATGATTTTAATATTACTTTTAATTAATATATATACATTCCAATTATATTTTAACATTTTCAATAACTTTATTTTTATTCCTATATACTTCAATTTATAAATATACCTCATTGAGTAATTTTATAATATATTTTGCACATATTTCCCACGGTTTAAAACGAGAATTAGCATTGGACCCGTATTTATAAGCTTATATAAGTATTTTAATGCATATTGTTTTTAAGATGATACTTAGTAAATATTAAATATATAACACATAAATACGTATTGATGAAAATTTTTAATTATAATAGAAAATTATGTGTACTAGGTTGGTATATTGCACTTTGAGAGGAGAGATAAGGGAAGTATGATTTTTTAAGACAAGGATGTAGCCATATAAGATTTACTTATTTGCATAGTTTAATTATATTTTTTACCATTAAACCTTTTAACTCATGTATGTATATATTAAAATTATTCATTAAAAATAACTTAGAGTTATTAATTTCTAAATATATGGTTTGCTTTTGTATTTACAATAAACTATATTTTTAAGTAAACTATAGAATTATTAATATTATTTTGCTTGAAAGTGTTAATTCTAATATTATCGCATTAAAGCATATTTAAATGAATGTTATAATATTTCATTTTATCCTGTATGCATACAATTTTATTCTTATTACAAGTTTAATAATATATATAATTAATATATATCAACATATTCGAATCAAATGAATTTAATGATTTGTTCGTATCTAATACTTTATTTATTGTTATTACTATTATTATTGTTACTGATAGATCACTGTATAGTACAACGGAATAATTAATTCCCTTAATATAAATACTTTAAATCAATGTATGATATGTACGTGATTCATTGTCTAAAGTATAACATTTTAGAACATATATGTTATCTCGTAAAACGATATATTTATAATACATATTTATTAATTTATATATTATAACCTAATAAAAATAATATTAGTTCAAATTAAATTAATTATTATTTGCTTTTTCGATAAAATTAATATTAGTATTTAATTATATGAAGTTTCCACAATAAAACAATATTTCAATATTAGTTATTAGTAGAGCATTTTATTAAATTATATGCATAAATATATAATAATAACGCTATTCTATCTATCATATTATTTATAATTATTAGAACAAAATATGATATGAAAATTTATTAATATAGTTATATTTTATTTTTTTAAAAATTTTAAATGTAACATATTTATACTTAAAAACTATAAAGGTTAAAAATTAATAATGATTAATCTAATGTTATATCTTTATAGTAAATAAATTAATGTATATAGAACTATTCCTATAATTTAAATTTAATACTTTAGCATAAAATGAAACTATATATAATCGAAAAATAAAAGGATAATATACATATATCTATAATGTACTTTTTTATTAATATGCATATTTTATTGATTATTAAAAATGTTAGATGCATAAAATGCCTTTTATAGATAACGCTGTATTATCGAATATCGATCGGTATTTTATGAATCTATATTTTATGATTATCTATTATACATTGGTGATATGTTTAATTAATGTTAAAAACACATGTTAATCCGAATATATATTATAATGTAGATGAATAGTCAAAATGAATTTTATTATAATTCATACCCAACTTCATATATAATGTTATTATTAAAGTTATGTTGGCGTAATATAATTTAATTTAAAACAAATATGATACAAATTATAAGTTTGAATAAATAAAATGTTTTATCAAGTAAAGAAAGATATTTTATATTGCGTAATGCATAATTCAATATAATTATGATTAGCAAGTCTTATATAATAAATAATTATGATATATCATAATATGAATTAATATATGCAATATGGACATTTTTTTTTAATCATATTAAATCGATATGAACACTAAATTATATATATTATAATTTATGAACAAATGTGATGTAGCCTTTTTCATATTAATGGCAATGCTCCTTTGGCAGTACATATTTTTAACTTCATCTCGAAATTAAACATACGGGATGAAACATATATTAAATTAGTGCTCGAATTATAAAAAATTAAATGCAATGTAATACTTAGCTCTAACCCGAATATGGGTCACACAACATAAAAACTATATAAAAATTATGCAAAAATTACTTCCCAATAGACATTTTCTTAAAATATATAAATAATTATTACTATTCCTGAAATAATCACTATTCTTTGAATCACATATTAATGATCAGTTTTCTTCTTTATTTTTTTAGCTTTTCTCTTAAATGTTGTTTTGGAGATCGTTTCCGAAATCCAAATAACGAATACTAATATAAAGTGTTAAGAAACGTATGATTTTTTTGTTAAAGTTTACATATATATAATGAAAATAATTTTTTAATTCCTTATTATTTACCTTATAAGAAATTCCCAAAAAAATTGGTATTGCACCAAATATCAATAAAACTGGAATTAATTTGCTTACTATCGATGAACTTGATGATGCAACATCATAATTATCTACACCTTGTCCAGAGCTATCTACATCTTGTCCAGAACTATCTGCATCTTGTCCAAAACTTTCTACATATTGTGCAGAAATTTGTCCATGTTTTTCTTTTGTTTTTTCCGATAGAGAGGATAAAATACCGTTACATTCCTTTTTAAAATCATTATAATCAGTTGATAAAGTGAACAACATTTCTTTATATGGACTTCTATCAGTAATACTAGTATCTTGCTCAAATTCTTGATATTTTTTAAAAAAATCATTATTATCTTCCAAATATTTCTCGCAATTTTTATTGCTATAATCAAGTTCATTATACAAATTACATAATAATTTAAATGCTTCATAAAATTTAGGTACAATATTACTATCCATATACAAAAATTCCTTTCTTTTATCTATAAGACCCTTATAATTATAATTACCATAATCATGATCATGATTCTTTAATTCGCTTATTTCCGTCTTATACTTATCACAGCTATTTATATGTGCACTATAAAAACCCGTTATATTGTCTTCTTTACTGTTTATCAGGTTTAACATATAACTTAACCATATCAAAATGTAATCAACAATATAGGGGTTACTATTTTTTGGAGAGGGTATCACACCAGAATCCTTATATAATTGATCCAACAAATATAAACATCCAGCACTTATTCTATCGTAATCGCTATGACATTGATTACTATCACAATACTTATTTAAAAAGTGATAATCACCAAATTCATGGATTCCTTTATATTCCGATTCATCGGAAATCGAGTTCCTTACTTCCTGGAACTCTTTACACTAAAAAACATTTAAAAACAATTAATAAAAACGCGAATTATTAAAAATTTTATTAAAATAAAGTTTAATGGTATTTATATATAATACAATATAAAAAAATGTAAAGGAAACTATTATTTTTTAAAAAAATGCATATACCATTTGCGTATTCATTATAATGGGATTTTATTTTTGATTTGTAAATTGAATAAAATCATTCTGTTTTTATATATACTATATCAAATATGTAACGCTGATATTATAACCCTATATATGACAATTGTCTGTAGTTAAATATATTATAATTTTTTCAATAATTAAATTAATATAGAATAATAAAATAATATTATTACTAAAAAAAGGTTTTATTTCTGTTCATGATAATTAACTAAATTACCTTAAATAGAGGGGTGCTTAATAAACTTTTGATTAAATATATGATGCATTATATACAAAAAAAGACTATTCTTACTAACATTTGGTATAACTTTATTATAAAAATTGATATATTTTTATAATGAATTTAAAGTACGTTTTAAGATAGAAATGGAATATATTTATATCTTATGTTTTAATGATTGTCTTTCAAAAACTTAAATACTGTATAAATCTAAAAAATATGTAATTATATTATTACTATAATCCTTAAATATATAAATAGTCATTTTTTAAAATATATTAAACTTTTATATATTTACTTCTAATACTATATACCATGTTTATTAGAATTATAGTATTTTCAAATTAAGTTACATGCTACATTTTCTATGAAAATTAAATAATTTTATATTGTTTTTAATGAATGTAGATAAATTCATAATCCATTTTAATGAGTCCAATAACTTTATTTTTATTCCAATATACCTTATTGGATAATTTCATAATATATTTTGCCATCTTTTCCATTCTTTAAAACAATTTGTACTGAATCCGTATTTATAAGCTTAAATAAGCCTTTGAATGCATATTATTTTAAAAATAATGCTTAGTAAATATTAACAAATAAATAAGTATTGATGCAAATTTTAAAGTATAATAGAAAACTATGTTTAATTAGGTTGTTATATTACCTTTAAGAGGAGAGAGATAAGATATATTGCTATTTTAATATATAAATTTAGATAAATACTCATTAAATGTTCTACATAATTCATTTTATCTTATATATTTTATTTGTTTAGTTATCAATGTATATACATTCAAATAATTTGTTAAAAATACTATATTTTATTAATTCTACAAAAAACTATGATAATATAATATGGAATAATAAACTGATATTTAATATTAATTAAGTATTTAACAATTTCTCCATTAATCCATATTTTTAGAATATAAAACTACAAGTTCCAAATTGAATCATTAACAAATATATAATGTATTATTATGTCTTTTCGATAAAATTAATATTTAATTATATGAAGGTTTCACAATAAAATAATATTTCAATATTAACTATTGGTAATTTACTAGATTACATGTATAGGCATATAATAATGCATCATATCTATAATATTAAACTTTATTAATATATTTATATTTTATTTTTTAACTATTTTAAAATATAATATATTTATACCTTAAAATATAAAATTTTTAAATTTATACTGATTAATCTACTATTATACCTTTATGATAAATAAATTAAAGCGTATGAAGCAACTTCTATTAATACAATTACAACTTCAAAAAATGTTAGAAGAATAACAATAATTTATAGATTATGTTATATTGTCGATTCTCGATCGATATTTATGAATCTATATTTTATGATTATCTATTATTTTATATTACCACTGTGCTTAATTAACATTAAAAATATAATCATTATTATGAATCGAATTATAATTATACTCTGAAAATAATATTATTACACAGTTCAGTTGGGTAACATGATTTAAATTAAAATAAATATGTCACAAATAATAAGTTTTACTAAATAAAATTTTCATTAAATAAAGAAACATATTATGATATGCATAATTCAATATAACAAAATATTAACTTTTATATAGGCAATTGTGATATAGAATAATATGAATTAATATATGTAATATAGTTATTTTACTTTAATCATATTAAATATATATTAACACTCAATTATATATATTATAACCTATAAATATGTTTGTAACCTCTTTCATATTAATAGCAGTACCCATTTGTGGGGTACATATTTTGAACATCATCTTGTGATTAAACATACGGAATGATATGTAAATTTAATTAGTGTTCAACTTATAAAAAATTAAATAAAGATATAATACTTAGCCCTAACCCCAATATGGGTCCCACAACATAAACACTATATAAAAATTATACAAAAATTATTTCCAAATAGACAGTTTCTTAAAATACATCAATCGTCATATTCAGAATAATTTATTAATGATCAGTTTCTTCTTTATATTTTTTATTCTTTCTCTTAAACATTGCTTTTGAGATCGTTTCCGAAATCCAAGTAACGAATACTAATATAAAAATTTTAAAAAATGTATAATTTATTTATATTCACAAATTAATCAGTGCTGAATATATTGCTTAATTGACTTATTATTTACCTTATATGCAATTCCCAAGAAAATTGATACGGCAACAAATATAAATCCAATTGAAATTAGTGTGCTTTTTATTACAAATTTTCGTGAATATGTTGGAAGTAATGGAAAATCATTACATATACTTTGAAAATTATAATAATCATATGATAATGTAGATAATAATTGATTATAGGGGTTGTCTCTACCATTATTATAATCTTCATTAAGCTCATCATATTTTTTAGCAAATTTTTTAGCTTTTTCTAAATTATTATCGCATTTTGAGCTGTTTTCATCAACCCCAGTACAAATGTCACATAATAATATAAATGCATCATAAAATTTAGACATAGCTTTAATATCAATACTCATCAAATTTTTTTTTATATCGATAAGATCCTTATAATTCTGATAACCACTAACACCATCTATTTTCTCATTATACTTCTTAACATTATATATATATATTTCATAAAAAGGGTCTATATTGTCGTTTTCTCCAATTCTGGTAAGGTCTAACATATACCTTAACCATATCAAAATGTAATCAACAATATTGATGTTTCTATTTGCAACATCATTAAACGGTTTATAACCCCCAAAGAACGCATCAAACAAATATAAACATCCAGCACTAATTTTATCGAAAGAACCATCACATGATCCATTATCACAATAACTATTTAAAAAATTTTCATTTTTAAATTGATAGTTTCTTTTACTGTCCACTTCATCTAAAATCGCGTTCCTTATAACTTGGAACTTTTCACACTAAAAAAACATTTAAAAACAATAAAAACGCGAATTATTAAAAATTTTATTAAAATAAAGTTTAATGATATTTATATGTAATACAATATAAAAAAATATAAAGGAAACTATTATTATTAAAAAATGCATATACCACTTGCTTATTCATTATAATGGGGTTTTATTTTTGATTTGTAAATTGGGTACAATCATCCTGTTTTTATATACACTCCACCAAATACGTGACGCAAATACTTAAACACTATATATAACAGATGTCTGTAGTTAAATATATTATAGGCTTTTCAATAATTAAATTAATATGGAATAATAAAATAATGTTATTACTAAAAAAAGGATTTATTTGTGTTTATGATAATTAGCTAAGTTACCTTAAATAGAGGGATGCTTAATACAATTTTTATTAAATATATATGTAATAAATTTTATACAAAAAGGTTATTCTTACTAACATCTGGTATATCTTTATTATAAAAATGGATATCCTTCTATAAAGAATTTAAAGTATGTTTGAACATAGAAAAGGAATATGTTTATATCTTATGTTTTGATAATTGTCCTTCAAAAAATTAAATGCTGTATAAATCTAAAAAAATAAAAATTATATTATTACTATAATCCTTAAAGTATATAAATAGTCATTTTTTTAAATATATTAAATATTTACATACTTGTTTCTAATACAATAAACCACAGTTTTATTAAAATTATAGTATTTTCAAATTAAGTTATTTTACTTACATCTATATGCAAATTATATAAATTTATATTGTTTTTAATGAATGCATATAAATTCATAATTCATTTTAATCAGTTCTATAACTTTATTTTTATTCCTACATATTCCAATTTAGAAGTATTCTTTATTTAGTAATTTTATAACTTTTTCCATATTTTTCCACCGTTAAAGCGGCAATTAGAACTGAACCCGTATTTATAAGCTTAAATAAGTCTTTTAATGCACGTTTTTTTAAAATTATACTTAATAGATATTAAATATTAATATATAAATAAGTATTGATGCTAATTTTAAATTATATATAAAACTATGTTTAATTATGTTGTTATATTGCCCTTTTAGATGAGAGAGATAAGATATATTTTCTCTTTTAATATATAAATTTAGATAAATATTCGTTAAATTTTTTACATTGTTCATTTTTATCTTATATGTTTTATGGTTATTGTTATCAATGTATATACATTTAAATAATTTATTAAAAATTCTATATTTTATTAATTCTATGATAAAGAAATGCTATTTTATATTAAAAAAATGACATTTCATTAAACACTTATAATAGAATATGCGTTAATATAGAATTATAAAAAGACATTTAACATGAATTGATTCGTTATCATTTTCTCCATAAATCCAAATTTTTATAATATAAAACCATATATCCCAAATTGGATCTTTAACAAAATATATAGCATTTATGCCTTTATAATGTATTAGTATGTGTCTTTTCTATAAAATTAATATTTAATTATATGAAGTTTCCACAATAAAGAAATATTTTAATAATGGTTATTAGTAGAATATTTTACTAGTTTATATGTATATGTATAGGTATATAATAATAACGCATTATATCTATCATATTATTTATAATTATTAGAACACAATATGATATGAAATTTAATTAATATACTTATATTTTTTCTTTTAACTATTTTAAATATAATATATTTCTAATTTATTTATACCTAAAAACTATAAAGTTTAAAAATTAATAGTTAATAATTTAATATTATACCTTTATGGGAATAAATTAATGTATATAAAGCAAATTTTATTAATAATAATTAATTTTAATACAAATATAAAGGGAATACAAAAAGATAATAGTAGATACAATTAAAACTTAAAAAATATTATATATAGTGTGATTTTTGTTGTATTACAAAAAATGTTAGATGCATAACATCATGTTGTAGATAATGTTGTATCGTCGAATTTCGATCGATATTTTATGAATCTATACTTTATGATTATCTATTATACATTAGTAGTGTGTTTAATTAACATTAAAAATATAATCATTAATATGAAGGTATATTATAATGTAGGTAATTGTTCCAAATGAATCGAATTATAATTTATACCATGATATATAATAATGTTATACAGTTCGGTTATCAAAATAAAATTTAAATCAAAATAATTGATACAAATTAGAAGTTTTACTAAATAAAATATTTTGTCATATAAAGAAACATATTGTTTTATTCATGATTCAATATAGCTCTGGGTTAACAAATCTTATATAATAGATAATAATGGTTCTTATGTATATTAGCCAAAAATAGTAATAAAATATATATGAACTAATTAGACATAAGTATTATAGCTTATAAATATGTTATGCGATCCCTTTCATATTAGCTTATGCCCCTTTTTTGTTGAATATTTGTACTTTTGAATTTCATTTCGTGATTAAACATACGGGATGGTACATATATTTAATTAGTGTTCAAATTATAAAAAATTAAATACAATATAATACTTAATCCTAACCCGAATATGGGTCCCACAAACACGACCCTGACCCACAACATAAAAACTATATAAAAATTATGCAAAAATTACTTATTTCCAAATACTGTTTCTTAAATATACCAATCATTATTACTGTTTCTGAAATAGTCACTACTCTTCGAATCATATATTAATGATCAATTTTCTTCTTTATTTTTTTAGTTTTTCTCTTAATTGTTTTTAATCTCGTTTCTGAGACCTAAATAACGAATACTAATATAAAAAATAAAATAAATATATAACTTATCTATATTCACAAATCACTCATTGCTGAATATATTTTTTAATTGACTTATTATTTACCTTATAAGAAATTCCTAAAAAAATCCCTATTGCACCAAATGTCGATAAAACTATAAATAATTTATTTGCTATCGACGAACTTGATGAAATAACTTCAGAAGTTTGTGTTTTTTCTATCGTTGGGAAGGATGAAAGCTTGGAACAATTAACACTACTGCATTTTTTTTAAAATTATTATAATCAGTTGATTAAGTAAACAATACTTGATAACATGGACTATCTTCAGTAATATTGGGATCTTTGTTAAGTTCTTCATATTTTTCAACAAATTATTTAGATTTTTTTAAATAATTTTTGCAATCTGTATTTTCTTTTTTATACTCACTATACATATTACATAAATATTAGATATAATTCTCATATCCATATTAATCAAATCTTTTTTTTTATTTATAATATCCTTATAATCAGTAGCATCTTTTATAGCCTTATTATACTTTTCATCACTATTTATAAATGTACTATAAAAATATTTTAGATTGTTGGTTCCATCATTATTCTTTAGGCTTAACATACATCCTACCAACATCAGAATGTATCCAACATACTCCTTATTGTTATTTTTAAAATTCATTATGTTTCCAGGAATTTTGTATGCTTCAATAAATAAATGCATACACAGAGGGTTAAGTTCATCAAAAATCCTGTTACATTTATATTTTTTTGATTCTCTACCAAAAGGGGAATACCAAATGTAAGGTTCATTTTTCGAACGTATTGTATCCAAATAAAATTTGTCTTTATTAAAAAGATGATCAACATTTTGAAATATCATACAGTAAGAAAATTTATTAAAATAAAGTTTAATAATAATGTACAGGCAATATATCATATAAAATTTAAGGTGATCGTTTTTATTTAAAAATAATGTATTTACCACTTAGACATTGTAATAAAATTTTGTTTTTAATCTGCATATTAAATGACATCGTATCATTTTTATATAAAACCTATATACTATACCAAAATAAGTTATACAATTACGTGTCTTTCTATATAAAATTTTTAGTTAATCATATTGTTAATCTTAAATTAGTATATAATATAGTAGTGTATGGGGAATAACATATTTATTTTTATGATAGTTTAGATAAACCTTCTAAATTTTTCATTTTTTTGAAAAGCTTTGATCATACGAATAACATCATTACATAAATCTATGTAATCTCGGAATAATAGTATATAAAATTGTATTTTATGTTTACATATGGGAACAAGATGTATTATATATTAGTTTTAATAAAGTGATTCCAACCTTATATAACTGTAAATATATAAAAAAATAAAAATGTATTATATCTCATTATCCAATATAATTTATTGACATTCGTTATTATTTTTTAAGGAATATTATATCTTTTAGTATTATCTCTAGTAAATATAGCATACATTTTATTTAAATTATAATACTTAAATATTAACTTAGTGTTATTTATTTTTCTAAATATATTACACATGGTTTTATATCTGTTTAATTTATCCATATTAATTAAAAGCATTTTTCATAATGTGCAATAAGTTTTTTTTCACCCTAATATTCCTTTATACACAAATACATTTAATGAATAATTTCGAGTGGGGTATTTTATGTATCTTTACAGAATTTAAAAAAACAAATAATATGCAGTTAGACTAATCGAGGTGATTATAAACTTAATAAACCACAGTATATAAATTCGATTTGTAATAATAGTTTGTATATTATACTTTCCATTATTTTAACCATTAACAAATAAGAAAACTTATTATAGTCTATAAAATGAAGTTGTTTTCATATATTTTTCTTAAACCAATTATTTCTTAATTTTAAAATTTATTCATACATTAGTTTAATAATCAATTCATTTGGAAAGCAATATAACATGGTTTTACTTTTTCTTTTGTAATTTTCTGACAATGACCTAAGTAAATATTATATATTGGATATTTTCTAACAAAATTATATTTAATAATAGGAAAATGTTCATTCAAAGGAAACTATATAATTGCTAATAGAATTAATAATACATGATTTGATAGTGTTAATACTAATATCATCACATTAAAGCTTAAATAAATGTTGCAATATTTCATGTGATATTTATGCACACAATTTTGATTTTGTCACCCGTTTAATAATATATATAATGGATTTACACCCATATAGGTATATCAAATAAACATAATGCATTTGTCCGTATTTAATAATATATTCATCTAATATTGTTGTTGTTTTGGTTATAGCATTGTATACTACTGTGGCATAATTAATGCACTCAATATAATTAATTTAAATAAATGCAGAATATTTTCATGATTCGTGTATGTATAATAGAAAAAATATAACATTCAAACATATTAATTGGAACATAATTTTACCATAGTATTTGCATTAATATATAATTATATTATTTTCTTGAAGTAAATAATATTTTTATGTTTAATCAATAACACAATATTTTATATGTGTATATATTCGAATAATAACCCTAATTCTCTATACCCAATTTTTTAATTTTTATAAAAATTATTAAAAACAAAATATATTAAGAAATTTTATTAATATACTTATATATTTCATTTTATTTAATTTAAAATATGATATATTTCATAGTTATATATATAACAACAAACCTTAAATGTTGATACGTTATATAATATTAAAATTTTATGCCAAATAAACAAATAATATAAAACAATTTATATTCATGTAAATTAAAATTTAAAAGCATAAAATATTTAAATACAAAAAAATGAGTATTATTTATATTAAATTTTTAAAAGTTATTATACATACACTATAATGTATTTTTGATATGAATACATAAAGTATAATAACAAATTCCACATTAGTAATATAATTCGAATAAAATATGCATGTTGTGTTTTATTCATATTTAAATTGCAAGGAAAAATCAAATATGAGTATTATATTTTATGAAATATGTTTCCTTTATGAGAGTCTATAATATTAATATTCATTTTCTGTTTGTGTTAAAATATTCTTCACATAGTTGCTTCAAATTTTGGAATATGACATGTATATTTTTTATTTTTTATAATGTATTACTATATATATTTAAATTGTGTTTTCTATTATAATCGAATTTAGAAAACTTTCATAGACAAATAAATATTATCAAATTATAAAAAATTAAATAAAAGTATAACTCAAAACCCTCCCATATAACCTTCCTCTATATGCTTCTATATACTTAATAATATCATTATCTTATCACCTCAATTTATAATTATCCCATTGGTTATTTTCGATGAATGCATTTCAACTTTTCGGTATTATTTTCATCACACATTTTTCTGATCTTTTTCATTTTTTTTTTTTTTTTCTCCTTTTTTCTCCGCCCAAATCCTAAACACTAACATAAAAATAGTAAAAATATATAGTTATTTGTCTTTTATGTATACATAAAATATGTAGTAATACATATTTTTTAATTTTCTATTTAATAATTTTTTATCTATTTACCTTATACATAACTGCTAACATAACGAGTATTGCAATAACTATAAATGAATATAAAATTAATTTGCTTTCTTTAAATAAATTTACTGGAAATCCTTTTTCAAATATGCCATTTTGTACCTTGATTTCAGATATGTCTCTTTGTACGTTGATTTCCGAAGGAATTTGCCCAATTTCTTGATAATATGTTATATTGATAGAATCCTTTGAGGAATCTTTAGGAGCTAGAATTGGTGTTAATTGTTCAGTTGCAATTATTTGTCCTTTACTTTCAGTTTCACTTATTTTGCCTTTATCTTCAAGATTTGTTTCGTGGATTCCACCTTCAGAATTTATTTCTTGGCTTCTACTTTCAGGTTCTTTTTCTTGGCTTACACCTCCAGGATTTGTTTCGTGGCTTCCACCTTCATGTTGTTTTCCATGGTTTTCATCAGTTTTTTTGTCAATAGATTCTGTCGATGAAGATAAGGGCATTTCTGATGGACTATCAGATGGAGGTAAATCATCTTCCGAATCTTCTAGTTGAATGCTATTATCAACTGATGGTAATGTAACAGTTACTTTATTTGATTGAGTAATTAAATCATTAGCAATATTATTAAATACAGAATAACCCTTTGTTAAGCTAGTTGATGCACTTTCATATAAACGATTTCCATATTTAGTAAGGTTTTTATAAAAAGATGAAACATGCAGTTTATAGAAATCATATAAAACATTCGTTTGTGTGATTTTTTTTATAGTTTCATAGCTCGTCAATGAGTTTTCTTGTGTAGATGCAGGTTGTTCCACATTCTCTATAGTTTGCAACCCTGGCTGTGATATTGTTTGTGGTACTGGTTGTGATTCTAGCTGTAGTTGTGATTCTAACTGTGTTGGTGATTCTGTCTGTGGTTGTGATTCTAACTGTGTTGGTGATTCTGTCTGTGGTTGTGGTTCTGGGTGTGTTGGTGGTTCTGGATGTGTTGATGATTCTGTCTGTGTTGGTGATTCTGGCCGTGGTTGTGGTAATGGTGGTGATTCTGAATGTGGTTGTGGTTGTGGTTGCGGTTCTGGTTCTAGTTGGGGTTGCATTTTTGGTTCTAATTGAGATATTTCTCGAGATAGTGCTTGATCTTGTGATTTTGGTGACAAACTTTCTTTTGTTGTTTCTATAGAAATTCCTTGAAATTTTTCATTATTTTCTGGTTCACTCCCTGAAGTTTTTAATGTACCTCCTGAAACTGATGGTTCCTCTCTTTGGATTGATCTTTGATCTACTGTATTTTGTAGTTTGGTGGGTTCTACAATATTTTTTCCTTCGGCTTTATGATATGTTTGCTCCTCTTGAATGCTGTTTTCCTCCGGAATTTCGGATATATCCTCATCTTCCAATTGATCATTTGGATCATCGAAGTCAAATATGTTTAAATTGTCCGTAGAATGTGAATCTTTTTCATTCATTTTTGTAAGTTCTAGAAGACGTTTTTCTATCTTATTTTTTTTATCAGTATCATTCTCAATAGCCAAACTTCTAAAGTCGTCATATATTCTTTTTAATTTGTCCAATAGATGTAGCTGTGAATCATGTTTAGAAAAGGCCTTGTAAATTTTTCTATATTGATTAAGACACTTGACAGAATACGTATAAATTTTCTTATGTTTTTCATTATTATTATTATAATATGAAATTATATTACATATATGTTTAAGTAACGTATACAATTCACTCATATACCTAAGATTAGTATCTTTCACACCTCTTACATCATTTAAAATATCCCATTGTCTAAAATTCCCCATAGATGTCTCTAAATATTTTTCATAAGCCGAACTTAAAGTAATTTTATTGGCGTCGCCATTTTTTCTGTTTTTAGCTATCTTAAATAAATTATGAGCTAACCACATCATAAAATGTTCATAATAACCGCTTTCTTGATTGTAAAAATTTGTAAACAAATACATGCTCAAGGCACCAATACTTTCAGCCCTATTTGAGCATGGTTTATTATTGGGGCAATATTCACGATATTCTGGCGAGGTGTTAATTTTCGTCTGTATGCCAGTACTACCACTCAAAATTTTATCAGCTTCAAAAAATAACTCACACTAAGAAAATTATATATAAATTAATAAAAATATGTATTAATACAAAATTTATTGAATAAAATTTAATGTGATTTGTAGACAAATCAAACACAATAAAATTACTTACCACTGTTTCGTCGTCCATTGTAATGAAATTTTGTTCTTTATATGTAGATTGACATCATATTGTTTTCATATAAAATATATATCCTGTAAATGATTCTCCTATATCACATTTATAGTATTAAACCCATTGAAAATTTTAATAATAATTTAAAATTAATATGGAATAATAATGCAATAATATTAATAGAACAATGTTATATTTACTTTTATTAGCATTTACTAAATCGTCTTAAATTATGGTTGATTTAATACATATTTAACCATATGTATATATAATACAATTTATGCATAAAATCAATATTACTAATAATATTATACATAATCAATTTTATTATAAAATATTAAGGAATTTTATAATGAATTTAAAAAATATATACTTAAACATATACTTTAATATAGAACATAAACAACGTCCTAAAACTTAAATACTGTACAAATATAAAAAATTAAGAAATTTATTATTAAAATCCTTAAAAATATATAAATTGTCATTTTTAAAAATATATTAAATTTTTATATACTTGTTTCTAATATTATATATCACTGTTTTATTAAAATTATAGTATTTTCAAATTAAGCTGCTACATGTTCTATCCAAATTACATAATTTTAATAGTATTTTTATTTAATATAGATAAATTCATAATCCATTTTAATGAGTCCGACAACTTTATTTTTATTACTATATACTTCAATTTAGAATTATACTTTATTGGATAATTTTACAACCAATTTTGCGTACCATGTCCACTGTTAAAACAACAATTAGCACTAAACCCGTTTTATTAAACTATTTATAAGTTTAAATAAGCCTTTGAATGTAAATAGTTTTAAAATAATAATTAGTAAATATTAAATATATAAAATATAAATAACTATTGATGCTAATTTTAAAGTATAATAGAAAACTATGCATAATTAGATTGTTATATTTACATTTTAAATAGGAGAGATCAGATAAGCGTGTTTTTTAAGATAAAACTGTTGTCATATAAGATTTACCTATCCTACATAGTTTAATTATGTTTTATATTTTTTACCATTAAAATTTTCAACTCATGTATACATTAAAAATAACTTAGAATTATTACTTTTCTAAATATATAGTTTGCTTTTATATTTTATAATAAACTATATTTAGTTCTATGATGAAAAAATATAAAATTATTAATATTATTTTGCTTGGTAGCGTTAATTCTAATATTGCAACATTAAAAAAACACCAAGCCAAAATTATAACATTTCATTTGATGTTTTGTGACATAATTTTAATCTTATCATAAGTTTAATAATATATATCAATGTATTTGAATCAAATTAATTTAATGATTTTTTCGTATTTAATACTTTATCTATTGTTATTACTATTATGATGTTGTTGGTATATCACTGTATAGTACAACGGAACAATTAGCGCACTCAATAAAAATCCTTTAAATCAATGTACAATATTTCATAGTTTCATAGTTTTTAAATAAAATATTTTAAAATATATATTATTTCGCAATAACAATATATTTAAATTATAAATTTAGAGTTTTTATATATACAATAACCTAATAAAAATATTATTAGTTCAAATTAATTATTACATACTTTTTCTGTATATTTTGCATTTATATATAATTGTATATACTTCCCAAATTTAACATATTTCAGTGCTTAGTCATGGGTACAATATTATATACATATTAGAACAATAACGTCATTCTATATATCATGTTATTTACAATTAATAGAACAAATTATTATAACAAAATATTAGAACAAAATATGATATGAAATTTATTAATATACTTATATTTTTTCTTTTAATAATTTTAAAATATAATTTATTTATACCTCAAAACTATAAAATTTAAAAATTAATAGTGATTAATCTATTATTATACCTTTATAATAAATAAATTAATGTATATAGAACTATTTTTATAATTTGAATTTAAAACATTAGGATAAAATGGTACTATATATAATCGAAAATTAAAAGGATAGTATACATATATTTATAATGTAGTTTTTATGTATTACTAAAAATGTTAGATGCATAAAACATCTTTTATAAATAACATTGTGATATCGATTCTCTGTCTATATTATATGAATCTATATTTTATGACTATCTATTATATATTGATAAGATGTTTAATTAGCAATAAAAATATACCCATTAACATGAAGGTATATTATAATGTAGACAAATGTTTCAAATGAATATAATTATAATTTGTATTCATTTATAAAAAAACATGGGCGTCAATATTACTACCAATAAATAATTTTTATAAAATTAACTGGAATTCTCAGATTAAATTAATTATTTTAATATTTAAAAATATAATAGATATGTTTTATTTAAAAAATTATCCATTATCAAAGATATTTTGTAAAACAAATGACAAAAATAGAAAAACAATTATTTTAGTATAATTATATTAAAACAAATATATATATTTATATTATTTTCTTACTTTTATATTTTTATTTTAAATGATTATTTTCTATTAGGTAAAAATAACAATTTTTTTTTCTATTATATATAAATGTAAGTATATATGTAATTCCATACGTAACAGGATGTCTTATAAATTTTAATTTGAGTTTAGTCAATTATAAAAATATAAAACTAGCGTATTCATAATGCTATATATTAAAAATATCATATATATAGTATAACTAAAATTATTTATTTTTAGACATTATAATATTAATGATATTGTTGATATTCATTATTGATGAAAACTTCTGTTATTGATGTCGTCTTATGGTTGAATTATTTAAATAAAAATGTATTAAACCTATAAATCTGATAAAAACATACATATTGCCGTTTAAATAATAGTTTTTTATACTTTATTGGAGAAAATGATTAGCTTCAATTTTAATTATACTTGTCCAGATTTTCAAGTTGTTAACTTTTAACTAAAAAAATGCTAATATATATTTTAATATTTTGTTTGTAAAGTTCCAAAATGAATAAGTTTTATATTCAAATTGTTTTATTTCTTTTAACCACCTCCCTATATATGAATAATAAAACCCTTTCCATTGAACCTGCTCCAGGAGAAGATGCAGCACCCGAATTAACATATCATTATCTTACGTAATACAATACAACAATATATATAATATATATTACATATTTTATTATGAAAATATTAAATATACACTTGTGCAACGATGTTATAAATACAATAACTTTATTTTTGTACGCATAAAAAATATGTCCATTTTGATCAATGATAGTCCAGAAGAAATATATGAAAAAAACAAGCACTTATTATGTACCAATTCAGAAGAAATTATACAAGCAGGTGAAGTTATGAACGAAGCTGTGGAACTTTTAAATTATCATGCTACAAGTATGAATGGTTATGAATTTTTTAATAAAAATCCTAATAGTAGTATGCCTTTTTATAACAAAAAACATCAAGACTATATAAATATTGAAAAAATTCATTTTAAAGTTGATGACCCCGATGATGTATAAATTAACAAACAATATTAAAGTTATATACCAAATTAAAATTAAATAATTATTATAATTTATATACATATATTTTTCTTTGTTTCCATTAGTATAATGAAGTAATAAACATGTTATGGGACCCCGATTATGCCATTTTTTTCAATACTGACTTTGTTAAAAGTATACAAAACACAAATAATTAGTCAAATAAACATATTATCGCTACTATATATTCGACACTTCATGATTTAGTATTTCCATTGTTATATAATACTATTTATTATTTCCCATGTCTTCAAATTTATAATATTTTAATTTACATAATGCAAAATTATTATATTTTTTTAAAGTTGCCCGTGTATACACTCCAAATTTAGTAATGATACAACAACGTTACAAAAAAAAATTTGGACGTCGTCAAAGATATTTTTATGCTTTATTTACAAAGGCTGAAGTAAGGGAAGCTTTCCTTTTCTATTTCGTTATAAATCGTAATTCTCACATCATTCAAATACACTTTTATTAATTTTGTAGATATCAGAAAACAAAACTATAGTGGTCATGACTTCAGCAAATATAAATGATCACAACCCTTCCAATAAAAAATATAAAAACGAAATTGTAAAAAGCGCAAATTTATTCGAAACTGACATTGATTCTGAAGATGATATTAAACAAGGGAAATTAAAAAAAACGTTTGCTAACTTAATTGGATACCTCATTGAAAAAAGAGAGAGATATATTCATATCGTCTATGTTGACTCTGTAAGCGATATACAAATTTTAATAACATAATAATTTATTTCAATAATTGTTAAAAAAAATATCGTTTTAAATAAATGTGCATATTTATAATGTATACTATAATTTGCAAAAAATTAAACATTTTATATATTCATCCATTTATGTTTTTTTTCTTAGATTGGAAGACATTGTTACGGTTTCCTAAATGCGTTATTGTAAAAGCTTTATATATAAATATATATTTCATATATATTTTTCAGAACCGTAATATTAGAAGATTTATGTTAATAAAACGATGTATTTTCGTGAATGACATTTATTTATTGTTTCTATTGCTTTCATTTTTCTTATAAAACTCAAAATTTAAATTCAAAATTAGTTATTTTCAAATAGATTAATACTAATATAAAATGTCAAGAAACCTATGATTTTTTCGTTACTAAATAATTTTATAAACTAATATATTTTTAGAGTTATAGAAAAGGAAGTTGTAATTGAAATAAAATGAATCAGTCATGTAACACTGTTTTATATAGATTAATAAAATACATATATTTATATTATAATATTACACAAAATACATTTTTGAATTGTTTATATAAGCCAAATTACTTATATTAATATGCAGTTTTATTATTTTTAATACTTATATTGAATTTTAAAGTCAGATCCAAAGAATCTGAACCCAAAACAAAAACTATAATTATATTTATTATTCTAAAGAATCGTCTTTTCTTTTATAAACATAAAAAATAAACAACAAAAATAAAATAATAAATGGTATAGGATCGGCCTTCATAAGTTTATATATATTTAATAATGGATATTTTTCCCAATAAATGAAATTTATAAAGTTTTTATCCTGTTTTTTTGGAGTATATGAATTTATAAAAATTTTAGTCTGTTTTTTTTGAGTAGATAAATTTGTAAGCTTTTTATCCTGTTTTTTTTGAGTAGATAAATTTGTAAGCTTTTTATCCTGTTTTTTTTGAGTAGACGAATTAGTAAGTTTTTTATCCTGTTTTTTTTGAGTATATGAGTTTGTAAGCTTTTTATCCTGTTTTTTTGGAGTAGATGAATTTATAAACTTTTTACCCTGTTTGTTTTGAGTAGATAAATTTATAATTATTTGCATTGGTTTTTTTCGATCAGTTGAGTTTATAACTCTTTTTGTTGTTTCATTTGTATCAAACATATTTATAGCCTTTTTCATCTTTTTTTTTTTCTTCGATTTCTTTCTCCATCCAAATGGCAAATACTAACATAAAATTATGAAAAATATATAATATTTTATAGTGAGAAAATATTTTAAAAATTGTATACTTCACAATTTTCTTTTTATTTACCTTGTACATAATAGCTAAAGCGATGGGTATTAAAAGAACTAGAATTGAAATTCCCATTTTCTTGTATACGATGAATGGATTCTCACCTATTTCTGTTGTTCCACTTCCTGCTACTTTGAATACTGAAGTTTTTGGTTTCGTCACTGGATTTGATACTATTATCTGAGATGTTTCGGGATTTTTTTGATCAGAACCTCCACTTCCAGATAAATCTAGAGACGAATGTGGTGTGTTAATTTGTTCCTTAGAAATTGGTGGTTTAGATGTGTCAGATGTGTCAGATGTGTCAGATGAGTCAGGTGTGTCAGATGAGTCAGATGGTCCAGATGGTCCAGATGAGCCAGGTGGATCTTGAGATGATGGTGGTTTATCCTCTGGGTCTTTTTCCTCAGATATACAATTATCTGGTGCATAAGTTTCTATTGCTGTTTTAAGTTGGTCATTCACATGACCAATCGTGGTACCAGCAAATTTTATAAATTTACAGTAATAATTTTTTAAGGTTGGAAACGCCTTTTTATATAAGTCATTGACATTATTAGTAAAAAAAAAATTAAAATATAAACTATACGTTTTAAATAATTTTTTAAAAACATCTATATATCTCAAGATATCTTCCCATTTATCTAAATCTTTTTCTTTAGGCAATACATCTCGAAACTCCACACCTATAACTTTCGATGAACTTGTTGCTCCTCCACATAATTCCTTACAATAAATTATATCTTCTACCTCCATAATTTCTGGAAGTTTTTTTTGGATATTATTATCGTTTTTAAATTTCTGATAAGCATTTTGTAAAGTAACCAATACATTACAATAATACTCATCTTCAAAAAACTTTTTTTTTTTCTCAACAAGTTTATTTAGTTGTTTTTCCCAATTGCTAACAAAATTTGAAAAATAGGGGCAATTTGAAAAATTGGAGCAAGTTGAAGAATCGTTGGTATAATTAATAATCGCATTACACAGCTCATTAAGTAACCCATAAAGTGTACGCATTCTAGCAATTTCAAGATTCATTATTTTGTGGTTTTTATCGATTTTATCAAGATATTCTTTATACTTTTCAGCACCTTTTATAAACGTGACATAAAAATCTGCCACGCTTCCGTAGTTCCCATATTTAATTAGTTTCATTTTATTACTTAACCATAGCATAATATACGTCATATATTCGTTATTTTTATCCTCAGATTCTATATATTCATCTCCGGTGAACAAATTATTAAGTAATAATACAGTAATAGCGCTAACTGTTTGACCGCTAGTTTTACATTCTCCTTTCCCTGTTTCCTTGTTAGTATGACAATAAAAATTGTGTAATCCAGTAAAGATATCATTATTCCCGAAAGAAAACCCATTATCCCAATAATCGTCAATTTCTTTAAATGCTTTGCACTAAGAACATATTATAAAAATTAATAAAATATGTATTAATGAAATATTATGAAATTTAAGTTAATTTATAAACAATGCAAAAATAATAAAATAAAATTAATTTTATTAAAAAATGTGTATACCACATTGAGAGTCATTATGCTGGATTTTATTTTTAATCTGTAAACAATTTGTCATAATACTATTTTGTACATAAGGAATGTATTGTAATAAAATGTGTTATCCGATTAATGGTCTTCTATATAATTAATCTACATATTTAAAGAGATTCTATTAGTTTTAATACTAAATTAACATACAATAGTAATATAATAATAGTATTAAAAAGGTATTTAATTTTTATTTATGGCAATCACTAAACTTCCTTAAGAGGTTATTTGTTTAACATTTTTATCATATCTATATATAATATATTTTATACGTAATACAACTTTTTTAAACAATATATTGAATAATTATATTGCACAAATTCATGGAACGTCATAACAAAAATATATTAAATTTGTTTCATATAATAATATATTTGTGTTATAGGCTTGCACATGTAAATAAATATATATTCACTATTTTTTTAATAAAGGAGTTTCAAAACTTATGTTGCTATAAATATATAAAAAACTAGAAATATATTACTATAACTGTTAAAAATATATTTTATTTTATTATTTGAATGTCAAATATTTATATATGTTATTATTCCATATTGGATCTTACATTTTTTAATATCATATATAATAATATAAAACAAATTGCTTATTTAAATTATAATATTTATGGAATAGGTAAACACTACTACTTTTCTAAATATATTATATGTAGTTCGTATTTATAATATAATTAATATATATATTATAAAGGTATTTTATAATATTTAATAACTTTATACATAAATATGCCTTATAAAATAATTTTAGATGTATCTTTTTAAAACTTGGATAATATAAAACTAATTTTAATTTATAAAAGAAGCTATATGAAATTCCTTTCATGTATTTTACTTAAATTTTATAGGTTTATAATTTTAACATTTGCTTTTTATTTAGTGGTGATAATAAACTTTTAGAAACAATATAACCGATTCTCCCATTATAGTGCACATTTCTACTTATAATCTAAACATATTATATACTAAATATTTTATAATAAAACATTTAATTCAATATAGAACAACTATATTTTTAAGAAAACTATAGAATCATTAATAAAATTAATATTATTTTTTTGGGTGTTGTTAATTCTAATATTATCCCATTAAACCTTACTTAAATAAATGTTATAATATTTCATTTGATCTTGTATGCATACAATTTTAATCTTATCATACCTTTAATAATATATATAATTAATTTATACCCATGTGGTGCATCAAATAAACATAATATATTCGTTCGTATTTAATAATATATTAATCTAATATTATTATTGTAGTTACTAATGATATATCACTGTTTACTACAATGAAATAATTAATGCACTCAAGAGGAATAATTTAAACCAATTAATAATTTTCCTTGTTTCAGTGTTTTAAAGTATAACATTTTAAAAAATATATATTATCTCATAAAAAAATTATATTTAGAATATATATTTATAAGTTTGTGCATATATAATAATCTAATATAAATATTATTAGTTCAAATAAAATTAATTATTATATATATTTTCTATATAATTTATATTAATATTTAATTATATGAAGTTTCTACAATAAAACAATATTTCAATATTAGTTATTGTAAATTATTTTACTATTTTATATGTATATATAATAATAACTTTAGTTCTATTTATCATATTATTTATAATTATAAGAAAAATTATTAGAACAATTATTAGTACAATTATTAGTACAATTATTAGAACAATTATTAGTACAATTATTAGAACAATTATTATAACAATTATTAGTATAATTATTAGTACAATTATTAGAACAATTATTAGAACAATTATTAGTACAATTATTATTTATAATTATTAGAACAAACTATAACATTAAATTTTATTAATATACTTATCTTTTAACTATTTTAAAATATAATTTATTTATACCTTAAAATATAAAATTTAAAAATTAATAATGATCAATCTAATATTATACCTTTATAGTAAATAAATTAATGTATATATAACTATTTCTATCAATATTAATTAAAACTTTAACATAAAATGATACTATATATAATCGAAAAATAAAAGGATTGTATACATATATCTATAGTGTATTTTTTATGTATTACTTAAAACGTTAGAAGTATAATGATATTTTATAGATAACGTTGTATTGTCGATTATTGATTGATATTCCATGAATCTATATTTATGGTTATCTATTATTACATTTCAATTGGATAACATTATTTAAATTAAATAAATATGATACAAATAATAAGTTTTACTAAATAAAATGTTTCATCAAATAAAGAAACATATTGTGTTATTCATGATTAAATATAACTATGGGTTAGCATGTCTTATATAATATATAATAAGGATTCTTATATATTGTCAGCCAAAAAATACCAATAAATATATAATTCAAAGTTATAATATTTCCAGATTTAATATATATGACCGAATTAGAAATAAGTATTATAACATATAGTATATATTATGTACCCCCTTTCATATTAGCTTATGCCCCTTTTGGGTTGTACATTTGGGATTTATTTCGCGATTAAACATACGTGATGGTGCATATATTTAATTAGTATTCAAAGACAAATAAATATTATCAAATTATAAATAATTAAATAAAGATGTAACCCTAACCCCAAACATAGATTCCATAGAACAAAACTATAAACCATAGTAAAGAACCCTAAATCCTCAATATAGCTTATAATTTTATAAGTGTTTTTAAATTAAGCTTATTTAAAAAATTATAAATATTAACTAAAAATGAGTAAATTAAAATTCCATTAATATATTATATATAATATATATGCATGGAAATAAGGATAAATAAGTTTTTAACAACACTAAAAAAAGATAAATTAATTACGTAACGTGCTTATATATTAAATTAAAATATATATAATAATAAAACGAACAATTAAGTCAAATTTCATTATTCTATAATATGTAAAAGTGTAACTTTTATGCTATAAAATATTAAATATATTTTTTTAATCATTTAAACAAGTATAATAAAACACAACAATAAAGAGTGGTTATTTTGATATTTTTGATTTTTTTAATTTTTTAAAGGATTCCCAATATTTGTTAATTATGAAAGCTGTACACGGTATAAGTAATATTGCTAAGTACCCCGTTCCTAATGATATTACCAAAATATTAGATACTATAAACATTCCCCAGATCGCAAGTGCTTTTTTATCTTTTAACTTTTGGTTAATTTGGAATTTCTTATAATTATTACTTAATGTAATTTTATTATCTTTATCATCAAATTTATTATCTTCAGTCTCCAAAATATTTTCAGAATTTTCCAATTGTTTAAAGTTTTCTTGTTCTGATATAGAATTATTTTCATCCTTTTTTATTATTCTTTTATCATGTATCGGCTGTATTTCTAATTCACTATCTCTTTTATTATCAAGCTCTTTTTTTACTTCTTCTAATTCTTTTCGAAGTTCATCAATTAGCTTTTTAGTTTTCTTATCTAAATTATTTAAATCGGGCAATGTATTATTTTCTTTATGCTTCTTTATATGTGAATCTATAATATTTCGAAGATATGTTATTTTTTCGTCATCAACATTGTATTCATTAAATTGATCTACAAGACTCAAAATTGATTGATAAAACTCATTTAAATCGAATTGATTGTCTATATCTGCTAATATCCTATTATTTCTAAAGTTGGTTATATTCCTTTCAAGATATATGATTCTCTCATTTACATAGTATAATTCCTGCAAAGAAATGAAATATTTATTAACATGTGTGTAATTAGTTTTAATTGTTTAACTTAAATGTTTTACAAATATATGAAATAATAATATAAGGTTAATGTAAACAAATAGATACGAAAACAATAATGAAATAGTATTAATAATAAAATAAAATAATGTGTAACTTACATTTTTGGCATATTCAAAAAAACAAATAATAATTGAAAAAAGAACGTATTTTAAAATATTGACTCTCATTTTTAACTTTATTTATTAAATAAATGAAATAATGATGATAACTTCATATTTACTAGTTTTTTTGTTTTAAACTTTATGAATAAATGAATATATCTATAAAAAGTTATGAAATTTATTTCATTTATTAATTATTTCCATATTCTATATAATTAATTTATGTAACCGTTGTAATAAACTTCGTTATATTCATTAAAAGCATTTATGGATATGAATATATATATTTTTTTTCAAATAAATATTAATTTTTCTCTAAAAATACAATTTTATTTATAAAAAAATATATATATATAATAATTTACCCATAAAAAATATTTTTTGGAAATTTATTATAGAAATCGGCTTTTAATATAATATATTATACATTGATATATTTAGTGATACGGGTTTAATATTTTATAAACTTATATTTTTCTATTATTGTTTACGTACGAACAAATGAATAAATATCAATTAAAATAATAAAACATTAGATACATATATACGAATAGATACCCACATATATTGAAAACATTAACAATCATCGTTATTTACATTTAAATGGTTTATAATTTGTTATAGTTCCAAGTGAATTATCTTATAATTAGTACACAGCCTTATATATAATGCTATTATTACAGTCCGTTTGACATAATGTGATTTAAACTAAAATAATTTTAACACAAATCATAAGCTTTACTAAATAAATTTTTCATCAAATGAAGAAACATATTTTGATATCCATAATCCAATATAATCCCTGATTAACAAGTTTTATATAATGGAAAATTATGATATAGAATAATATGAATTCATATATAGCCAATATTTATATTAATATATGCAATATAGACATTTTAATCATATTAAATCAATATTAACACTCAATTATATATATTATAAATTATGAAAAAATGTTATGCGATCCTTTTCATATTAACGGCTATGCTCCTTTGGGCGTGCATATTTGAACATTTGAACTTTTGAACATCATCTCACGATTAAACATATGTGCTTGTACGTATATTTAATTACTATTCAAAGACCAATAAATGTGATCAAATTATAAAAAATTAAATAAAAATATAACTCACTCTCTGAGAAAAGGAGTAAACCTTAAGTTTATTGTCCAACTGTCCAACGTTTTTTTGTGCATTAATAATAAATTATAAAACATATTTTAAACAATACCTTCATTGAGCTACATAAATTGCGTTTTGGCATTTTACAATTGCCTTATAGTAATAAAATGATACAAAATATCCTAAGTGTGGGCAATGAAAAAATAAATTCCAAATGTGGGAAGGAAATTAAAAGTATATATAAAAAACAAATAATTCGTATGATTATAATACTTTTATTATTATCATTGGATAAATACCTATAATATATACATATAAAATAATCCTTATTAAAAATACCATATGGAGAAGCATGTTACATTTTGTGTTCACGCTAATGTTTTTTTAATTAAAAATTTTGTATGCAATATAACTTATTGCATTTCAAAGTTAAATTTATTTTAATATATTTAAATTCCAATGAGAATAACATGATCATGTATATATATAGGCAATGATACATATAAATGTTTACACATATATGAAAGGTATTTGTTAATTGGTAAAAATATGCAGTGGTGTATTAAACGAAAAGTGGAATACCAAATAAATATAATTATAATGACTATGTAATATATGGCAAAGTGTAATACAAAGAAAATTTGTTTTAGCCTTTCTGGTGAATTTACAAAACTTTTGTAAAAGTACGCATACTTAATGAAAAAATATCTACCCCCATAAAAGAAAACTTAAGTACACCTTCAAAATTAAAAAATATAAATATGTTAGTTTTCTTAGCAGAAACAATTATATATTGTGAATATTTAATCACATTTAAATGAACCTTTTCATGATATTGTTAACATTTCTCAGTTAAGCAAAAAAGGATAACCTATTTATTTCACATGTTTTGCGATCTTTATGTAATAAAAGTACTCTATGGAAAAAATGTACATCCATATAAATTCTCTATATATAGAAAACTTTTATGCATCCAAGAAAAAAATAATTTTTTAAAGGTTTAGGTTTTGTTTTTTTTTGTAAAATACTATTCAGTATTAAATATGTTAGGCCTATCTATGTAATATTTATTTCATATATTTTTTTTGTAATTATCAAAGTTTAAAACATCAATAATATGAAGTTATATATAATAGAAACCTTTTGTGTGTTTTTAAAAGAATATGACAGTATTAATGATATATAATATATGCTTAATATACTAAATTATTGGAATTTTATTATTTCTTTATAGTAAGAAATGATGTCACAATACTAATCCGTATATAATTTATACAAAAATATTTTTACTTTGTAACTTGAAATAATGTGTAAGCATATGCATGAATATTTTACACATGTTGTAACATATTATTGTTTATTTAATATACTACATAATTTTAGGGCGTTTTTAAGAAATAAATAAAAAATATATAATGCCTTCAAATAAGTTAAATATTCTTTATAAAATATAAATTCAAATTCAAGCACTTTTGTTTTTTATATGTACATTCTGTTATGTCTTAATATGCATATTACATAACATATATTATTTTGATCCTCTTGCTAGCTGTATGTGGCAATATTTTATATATTATTCAAAAATACTTTTTATATTTCATTACATATTTATATAAATAAAAATGTGAATTTATACAGATTTTAAAATTTAAAAAGATAATTAAAATCATAATAAAGGATTAATTTTATAATTGATACTTATACATATTTTTTGTGTAGTGTTTATGTAATAAAATAATAAGTAAAAATTAACAAAATTACGTTAAAATTTCATTATACTAGTATTTTAATTTATATATATATTTTTTATTTGACTTCGTTTGATATATGTTCATTTACATACTACTAATTTTGTTATACCAAATTAAATTCTTTCTTTTTTTTGTTTATTAATTAAAGAAAATATAATATGAAGTTTCACAAATTAAAAATATTTATATTGTATTTTATATAAAAATAATTAATGAGCATACAGAAAAATCATATATGTTTTTTTTGTTATACAAAATTGAACTTTTGATTTGCATTTTCCTTTTTGTATTCTACCTCTCAATGTGACTCAGTGAATATAATCGTTTTTTATACATTAGGAGGTTTTCATTCCCATATATATCGAATAATATCTCCTTATTTTTTTATAAATAAATAACAATTATTTGTATCACTTCCTAATTTATGAATATATAATGGAAGATAAAAATAGTCGATGTGTTTATGTATAATATATTTTTTAATATATGTGTATATTATAAATATGTATATATTTGTGTATCACATTTGTCAACACATACCCATTCATAAAAAAATACATATACCAATTATAGGATATGTAAAAACGAATTACACATTTTAAACAATACAAGCATAAAAACGGGAGTTATCCCAAAAATAATATTAAAAATGGGTATGTAAAAATATAAGCTTGCTATGCATTATTTCATATATATGTAACCAGTATGGGAAATCTATGTTTGCACCTATATTTTGAGTTTCAATCAAATTAACACTCAATCAAATATGCAATAAGTTCATTTTGGAAGATATAAATACTTCACGATGAAAATAATTAGAAATAACAAAAAAACGAAAAAGAAAACAATCCAGTTTTTTTTATTCTTTAGTAAAAGGAAAAATGTAAGTACACACATTTAAAGTCAAGCGCAATATGCCATCATGTTTTAAAAATAAATTAAAAATACTTGTTACTTGACGAAGAAACACTTTTATAATGAGATATTTGATAAAATAGAATATCATAAAAGCTTATTTAATGATTATAAAATAATAATATTATTGTCATTACAATTAACATTATGATTAACCATCCTATTTTTGAAGGTTTATTATCGAAAGAAATTCACTGTTTCAAGATAATTTTAAAACACCCAATCGTATTGTAATAAGTTGCATAAGGGAAGTAATGTTAAGTAAAACATTATATAAAAAAATAAGAAATTACACTTCGTAATAAAAAATAACCGTAAAAGGAAGATATTCCATATGTTTTACAATAAAACGGTTTTTATATTTAAGCAAAATTATATAGGAAGAAAAATATTGTTCCAATATTATACTTCGATAAATATAATGTAATAAATCATAAGTTTACACAAGTTAATAAAATTGATAATCCATATTCCTTCTCATTATTAATTTTTGTGAAATATAAATATAAAATGTATAACAATTCACAAAATGCTCAACACATTATTATATTTATAAAAAAAAAGAAGCTTTAAGGAAGCAATTACCATAAATAATTTCCTCTCTACATTAAATAAATACATTTGGAATATATGAAAAATAAATGAAAATTCAAGTATGAATGAGAATATGCCGTTAATTAAATGGAATACCGACGATAATTCCCTTGAAAAAGGAAGCATACGTGAAAAAAAATGTAAATGTGCTTAACCTTTATTAAATAAAATTGCAAATTTAGTAAAACCACAAATATAAATAAAAATTTATGTATAATCCAAGTGTTCATATAAGTATCAATGTTAATATACATAAAAATCCTTATATAAATCCGAATGCCCATATAAGTATCAATGTTAATATAGGTAAAAATTTATATACAAATCCGAATGCCCATATAAGTATCAATGTTAATATAGGTAAAAATTTATATACAAATCCGAATGCCCATATAAGTATCAATGTTAATATACATAAAAATCCTTATATAAATCCGAATGCCCATATAAGTATCAATGTTAATATAGGTAAAAATTTATATACAAATCCGAATGCCCATATAAGTATCAATGCTAATATACACAAAAATCCTTATATAAATATAGATAATATACATAAGTGATAATATAAGTAAAAATACTTACATGAACTCAGAGAATTATTTAATATATAATAAATATATATCTTCAAAAATAATAAAAAAATATAAAATATTATGCAAGTTTCAACAAAATTTCATGTATAAGTGTTTATTTAAAAAGTCGGCATGTAAAAGGGATACTTTATTTGTTGAGAATACATATATAATCACCAATTTCTATGCATACATGGCTGAGGTTGCGTAATTTGCGTCCATGTATTTAATTAATATTGCATGTAGAAATATAAAGCACGCTGAAAAATTCAAGAACTCGGTATATAATTGTGTATGCACGAAATTTTGTGCACATATCAATATTTGGATATATATTTTTTTTGTAAAGTACGAAATACCACACTATAAGAAGAAATTTTCATGAAAATTTTTTTATAAGATTAAAGTTAATCACGAAAATAATACTATAAATAAATGTAAATAATTAAATGATAATTATACATATGTTATAAGGGTATGCTATCTAAAAAGAATAAATCAAAATATCTCAGAACATATTAGTGTTTATTTGAGAATACACATTGAAACCCATAATGGCCCCATAAAGACATTAAAAAAATTAATGAACTCACCAAAATACCAAAACATAATTAAATAAAAATAAAAAAAATGCGTAATTTTTTTTTTTAAGTTGAAAAAATAGCTAGTCTTAAACACAAAAAATAATTCTCAAATTGTTGTATGCATAAATAATATTAAAAAAACAATATCAAAAATATATTTAAATTATTTTTTTACTTATTTAAATTATTTAAATTATTTTTTTAATTATTTAAATTAAATTTATATAAAATTTAAAAAAATATATTTATATTTAAGTATTTATTTATATCTTAAAGATTATCTTAATTAATACTAATTTATACCAAAACCCCAAAAAATACTTAATAAAAATATTTACACAACAAAAATATTAAAAAGTATACTTATAAAAACAAACAAATATTATATATATTTTATTATATATTATTACACTAAAATTTTTTACATTCATTTTTTATATGGTTAAAATTTTTGAATACTCTCAAAAAAACCTTTATTGTATGGATATTGAATTCACCAAAATTTTTTGACTGGAATTCAAGTATTCTCATATCCTTACCCCATTTTATATTATATTATATACATAATACATATATTACACGCACAACCATTTGGTTTTTCACATACATCGACTGCTTATTACATTCTACATTATTATACAATTTGTACTATAAATCTGTCGTTATACTAATAATAATTTAATTGTTTTAGTTATATTGTTTGTAATATATAAATTAATTTTATTCATAAAGCATAATAATACCCCTATTTTTTTTTTTATATACCCCCATAATATTTTTTATAGCATATGCATGCGTATTTCATATAAAGCATAGCATAATACCCCTATTTTTTTATTTTATATACCCCATAATATTTTTTATAGCATATGCATGCGTATTTCATAATATATATATATATATATATAAGTTTAACTATTTGAATGTTTGACAGTGTGTTGCAACATATGCTTCACAAAACAATTTTATAGCAACTATTTATTTATTCATAAACATTTATTACAACCATTTGTTTATAAAACATATTTAATTATTTATTAACCATTTAAAATAATACACAAAAATACTCGAGGGGGAGTTAACCTGTTGTTTATTTAAATGGTATCATCTTCGATGATTAACGGTGATATACCACTTGCAAAAAACGCATGTGTTATTAGGCCGAAAGTTAATGTAAATCTACATATATCCTTAAAAAATAGAAAGAATGCAAAGAATGGTGCCGCAAATGTTTCTCATAATTTACAAAAACATGTTGAAAAGCGTATTAACGAAAGATCGCTGTATTATGCTGCTAAAGAAAAATACTATAGAAACAAAGGAAAGAAATATGATAAACTTCGTCAAAGTGTTGAATGTGGGGAATCCCATATATTGAAAGAATATTATCATTCACGTAATCGAGTTAAAAGATGCTCAAGAAAGCATAAGAAGCATAATTATGAAAAATGTTCCGTGTGTAAAAGTCTTGTACAACGATATCTTGTATTAGGGGAAAATGCCAATGAAATTGTTGAAAAAATTAATGAAAAGACAAATGACAGTATGTGCAATTCGATTTGTAACACAGATCGAAATTCCAAAATGAACGAATTGATCAAAGGAGAAGTCGAAGAAAACTATAGTACAACTAAACGGATTACACCGGCGGCACCAGTTCGAAAATTTGATATTGCTGAGAATATTAAAAATGATGATATCATTAGATTGCCAAAAAATGAGTCCTTAGATTTGGATATTAACAATGAAAAAGATTTGAATTCTTATAATTTGTCAAACATGAAACATATTGTACTTTCACATGATAAGAAATTAGGGGACACTTATATTATATCGAACAAAGATATACCTGATTTAGAAAATAGAGTAGAACAAAAAGACAATAGTTATCAATTGGTTAAGTGCGAGAATCAATCTAATGACATATCAACAAAGGAATACATGTACACAATTTTTGCTGACCTTAATGTTTCTGAAATGATAGATTTGATGAATGGAAAACCATCGAATATCACACCTGTTAAGGAAGAACAATCACAACTCAATATTGCTTTAGATGAAATAGAAAAAAAAATTAGTATAAAAAAGTTGGCTAATCAATCACTTAATTCAGAAAATTGCATAGTAGATGATAAGAAATCTGTGAAATTAGAAAAAAAAAGAAAGTTGAAGAAAAAAGCTTCAAATTTGGTTAAGCTTTCTGAAGAAGGTGATGTTGATAATGAATCAAATTGCTCAAGTAAAAGTTCTGGTAGTTCATCACGTTGTTTTAAAAGAGGAAAAACTATATTAAAAAAGAAATCGTCGTCGAGTTGTTATAATAGTGATAAGTTTACTCAGGTTGAAAAAAAAGAACTGAAGGAAAAGAAATCCTATAAAAATAAGTATGCCTCAAATGAATTAATTGGTTCAAAAAATCACCAGTTTACCAAAAAGACATTTGTTTCTAGAAATCTTCAAATTGCTAAAGAAATTTATAATAAAGATGAAACTTTAAAAAACAATAAGGCTATGAAAAATAATATTAATAGTAATTCTGAAACAATAACATCATATGAGAAGGTTGAGAATGGAAAAGATGTATGTGACTCATTTAAGTTATCTAATCAATCAACAGCATTAGGAAGTAGTACGATATTAGGAAAATATATCCCTTTGGAAATATATCAAAAAGAAAAATATTGTTGCAAACAGTTAGAGAGAGAAGTTGCTAGAGAGGATGAAATTGTTATTGAGGATGAAATTATTAGTGAAAATGTAATTGTTATTGAGGATGAAATTATTAGTGAGGATGTAATTGTTATTGAGGATGAAAGTATTAGTGAGAATGAAGTTGCTAACGAAGATGAAATTGTTAGTGAGAATGAAGTTGCTAGTGAAAATGAAATTGTTAGTGAAAATGAAAATGTTAGTGAAAATGAAATTGTTAGTGAAAATGAAATTGTTAGTGAAAATGAAATTGTTAGTGAGAATGAAATTGTTAGTGAGAATGAAGTTGCTAGTGAAAATGAAATTGTTAGTGAGAATGAAAATGTTAGCGAAAATGATTGCAGTAATAAATCTGACTTAGGACACCATTATAGCGATGAGAAATTATTTTATGAAAGCTATAAATTAAAAGATAGTGATGCAAAGAAAATCGATGATGAACAACCAGAGGGAGAAACACCTATAAAAATGAGTAAGAGCGACAAGATTAAAGAAACCAATCATTCTAATACAAAGAAAACTCATGTCAATAATTTAACACAAGAAGAACACCGTAGATTACTTGAATATTATGACGGAAAATTGCCATCAACATTTTATAACGAGGAAAACTTTGAAAACCCATTTAAAGCAAACGACGAAGGTTCAGAAGAACCAGATTACTCAAATTTATTTTTGGGCTCTTTTGACATTAATAAGAAAGATGAAACTGAAGAAAATTCAGCTATAGAGTCAAACAATAACAAATTTACTAGTTCCTTTTTTCCATCAAGTTTTTTTAATTCAGATGAACCTATTATTGCTAATGAAATATTTGGATTACCCAATACTGAGAATAATGATGTAGATACACCTGTAAAATTTAAGAATTCATTTGAAACTACAAAAGATAATTTAAATACAAAGAAAGATAATAATAATGCAGTAGAAAAAAAAGATAGACAAATTATTAAAGAAGAAAAAAATTATTCACGTAAAAGAAGTAAAAATATTCGATTTGAATCATCACCACAAAGTAATAAGAAATTTAAATACTCCAATAATTATATGAACATTAATAATGTAGTAGAAAAAAACGATGATCAAGATACTCAATATGAAGAAGAAAAAAGACAAAATTTACTTAAAAACACACGTGCTAAATCATATAGTTCAATAATTAAAAAAAACTGCAAGCTTATGTCTTATGGACAAAATAAGGATTACGATAGTATGCCAAAAACAAGTATTAAAAAAAAGGTTAGATTTCAAAAAGAAGTGACAATAATACCTAACTTACCCCTCAAAAAAAATAATATCGATTTTCCTAATTTAATTAATGAAAACAATAATATGCTTATTTCTTATGAACAAAATAGAAATATTAATAATGTAATAGAAAGACAGGGTAATCAAAATGTTTCAATTAAAAAAGAAATAAAAATTAATCCATCGAAATTGGATAATGTGAATAATAATATTATGAATTTAAATATTGTAACTAAGAATAATGCCAAAAATAAATATATGAATTCGGTTAATGATACGTGCCAAAATAGAGAAATATGTACTCCTATCCATATGACCCATAAAAATAATAACGAAATATTCAAAAGTAGAGAAACAGAAAGCCTTAGTAAATCGTTACAAAAAAGAGACATGTATATAAAGCAAGGGTTGTATAAAGATATCGGAATGGATCTTATTAATGTAGTACATAAACTTAAAGAAAAAGCCATTAGTGAACAACATGAAGAGAAAAAAATTGAACCCACTAATGAATTATCCAAAAATACAGGGATTGATTCGAATGATGAAGCTTCAATAACAACAGAATTTAAAACTGTTGATGAAATACTTGCAGAGAACGAACGTCGAATTCTTAATTATTATGCAATGTTAGACAAAGCTGAAGCCATTAAGAAAGAACAAGAAATTAAAAATAGTACTGATAAAATTTTAATAAAGAAAGAACAAGAAATTAAAAATAGTACTGATAAAATTTTAATAAAGAAAGAACAAGAAATTAAAAATAGTGCTGATAAAATTTTAATAAAGAAAGAACAAGAAATTAAAAATAGTGCTGATAAAATTTTAATAAAGAAAGAAAAAGAAATCAACAATAGCACTAATGAAATTTTAATAAAGAAAGAAAAAGAAATTAAAAATAGTATTGATAAAAATTTAATAAAGAAAGAAAAAGAAGAACCTATTGTAGTTAATAATAATAATTTAAGCCCTTTAAATTCAAGAAAACGAGCACTTAGTGAGAAACCTACGCCACCAAAAAAATATACAAAGAAAATACTGAAAAGAAATGTAAATAAGAGTGCCTCATGTTCACCATCTCAAAGCCGCCATTCTTTATCTGATAATAAAAATATATATGCCAAAAATGACACGAAAGACATAAAAACGCTAGAAAAATCCAACAATGTAAACGACCATAACGAAAATAGTCATTATAGCGAAGGTGGTGCTACAGATTCGTCTGCCGCAGCACAGTCGTCAGTAGATAAAATGTATGAAAGATACCTTAAATATGCTGGTACCAAACGAGATTGGGAAAATAGATTTGTAGAGGGTAAATCAAATCCATTTAGTAATGGCCAACCGTACCATAACGATATATTAGAAAAGCATACTTCCTGTTTAATATCGGAACGAACACAAAGACATTTAGAAAAACGATCGTATGAATTTCAAAAACAAAAAGAAAGAGAAAGAATGAATCGAAATTCGACAAGAAGACCCGTAGTAGAAGCTCCTAAAGTTAAAGAGTATAATTGTAAAGTACTTACAGAATATTGGGATTGGGATAATGAACAAACTAAAGAATTTTGGAGTTGGGATAAGAAAGATAATTTAAATTTTTGGAACATGGATTATGACAATGCTAAAAAATTTTGGATGTGGGAAAAAGAAAAACAAGAAACATGTGAAAATATATCAAATAACACAATGAATTTAGAAAATGAAGATATATTAAATATTATAAAAGAAATTATAGAATCTCGAAATATCAACATCCCAACTACAAATACCCAAAATCTCGAAAAAAATATAGACATATCAACAAGTACCCCAATTCTAGAAAAAAATTATATGCCACAAAAAAATATTCCCAAAACACCAAAAAATACTCCAACACCACCAAAAAATATTCAAACAACACCAAAAAATATTCCAAAAACACCAAAAAATACTCCAACACCACCAAAAAATACTCCAACATCAAAAAAAAATACTCCAACACCAACAAAAAATACTTCAACACCAACAAAAAAATATTCAAACAACATCAGAAAATAATACTCCAACACAAAAAAAATATTCAAACAGCAGAAAATACTTCAACACCAACAACAGCAGAAAACACTCCAACTCCAACAGCAACAGCAGAAAACACTCCAACAACAGCAACAGCAGAAAATACTCCAACAATAGCAACAGCAGAAAATACTCCAACAACAATAGCAACAGCAGAAAATACTCCAACAACAACAACAGCAGAAAATACTCCAACAACAACAACAGCAGAAAATACTCCAACAACAACAACAGCAGAAAATACTCCAACAACAACAACAGCAGAAAATACTCCAACAACAACAACAGCAGAAAATACTCCAACAACAACAACAGCAGAAAATACTCCAACAACAACAACAGCAGAAAATACTCCAACAACAGCAACAGCAGAAAATACTCCAACAACAGCAACAGCAGAAAATACTCCAACTCCAACAACAGCAGAAAATACTCCAACAACAACAACAGCAGAAAATACTCCAACAACAACAGCAACAGCATAAAATACTCCAACAACAACAGCAACAGCATAAAATACTCCAACAACAACAGCAACAGCATAAAATACTCCAACAACAATAGCAACAGCAGAAAATACTCCAACACCAACAACAGCAGAAAATACTCCAACTCCAACAACAGCAGAAAATACTTCAACACCAACAACAACCTCAACACAAACAACCTCGACACCAACAAAAATACATTGCGCAAAAGTCATTGGAAATAAAATACTACCATAAGGGTTCGAAAATGAAAAAAAAGATTAATATCTATCACTATGAGCTATATATATGATACAAAAAATTATGGAGAATAGAGAATTACTTAATTTTGTAATTTTCAATAAAAAATAAGAAATCAGGAAAAAATGCATTAGATAATATATTAAATAATCTAATGTAATATCGATGACATTTGAATTATCTTTAGAAAGGAATGCCTTGAGAAAGGTATGGTATTTTAAAAAATTCACTGATATTAAGCAATATTTGATTTATAAGAAAAGTATTGTTGCTAAGGAGTGGAGAAAGGGAAAGGTATTGATTACAATGATTACTCATTTCACTGAGAACGTATGTAACGCATCCGAAAACAGGAAAGGGATCCATATAAAGAAGAACGACGCCAAGTTGAAGTTGTTTTAAGATCTATTGATGAGCAATATTGTCATGTTTCTAAAAATTATTATATTCTGAAGAAGGGAGCCTGTGAAATAATATGATTTTAACGATATTTGTAATTATAAAAAATTTATACTGCATTTAAACTAACATCTAATCTATTAGTGTCGTATATTCCATTTACACCTGTTTATTACATTTACATTCGTTGATGATTTTCCACTAATTAAAGCTAGCTAAAACTTCTAATCTATGTTCATCTATTGATAATGCATTTCAAAATCTACATAATAAAATAAATGTGTATTACATTTGAATCTGTGTATTATATTTAAATGTGTATTGCATTTGAATCTGTGTATTATATTTGAATATGTATTATATTTAAATGTGTATTGCATTTGAATCTGTGTATTATATTTGAATATGTATTATATTTAAATGTGTATTGCATTTGAATCTATGTATTACATTTGAATTTATGTATTATATTTGAATATGTATTATATTCAATTTGTGTATTATATTTGAATCTGTGTATTATATTTAAATGTGTATTGCATTTGAATTTATGTATTATATTTGAATATGTATTACATTCAATTTGTGTATTATATTTGAATCTGTGTATTATATTTAAATGTGTATTGTATTTGAATATGTGTATTACATTTGAATCTGTGTATTATATTTGAATTTATGTATTACATTTGAATCTGTGTATTATATTGGATTTGTGTATTACATTTAATTTGTTTATTACATTTAATTTGTTTATTACACTGGATTTATGTATTACATTTGAATCTGTGTATTATATTGGATTTGTGTATTACATTTAATTTGTTTATTACATTTAATTTGTTTATTACACTGGATTTATGTATTACATTTGAATCTGTGTATTACATTCAATTTGTGTATTACATTTGAATATGTTGATAATGTGTCTATGTCTAAGCTAGCTAATATTTTGAATGCTTCTATAAATCTATATAATTACAAAGATCCTAAAACATATTATGAACAGCGTATTCCATCGGATGATATAATAATTTTTAAAAACATAGAACTATTGCTGATCAATAGATTACGAACAACCTATCACTTGGGTCCTATTCTTGTATGGGGAAACTTTCTTTTTTGGATAACAAGTACAATGTTGAGATGAGTACATGGGTACTCGTTTAATCAATACCAACCCAAGTTGACAAAAAAGCAATATATACCTACTTAAGAATATAAGATTGTGAAAATATCAGTGTCAAACAAACAAAATACCATACTAAATAATCTAATACATTCCATTTTTATCGATAACTCAAATAGCTCAAAAAATATTAAAATTTCTTATAAGAGTCCAAATTCTCATAAACAGCCAAAAAAAAGAACTAAAGAAAAAAAAGATGTGATAAAAAAGAAATAACAGATAAGGCAGAAAAAATAGTTGAGGAAATAACAGGTAAGTCAGAAAAAATAGTTGAGGAAATAACAGATAAGGCAGAAAAAATAGTTGAGGAAATAACAGGTAAGTCAGAAAAAATAGTTGAGGAAATAACAGATAAGGCAGAAGAAATAGTTGAGTATATAACAGGTAAGTCAGAAAAAGTAATTGAGGAAATAACAGGTAAGTCAGAAAAAGTAATTGAGGATAGAGCATATAAGGCAGAAGAAATAGTTGAGTATATAACAGGTAAGTCAGAAGAAATAGTTGAGTATATAACAGGTAAGGCAGAAGAAATAGTTGAGTATATAACAGGTAAGTCAGAAAAAATAGTTGAGTATATAACAGGTAAGTCAGAAAAAGTAATTGAGGAAATAGCAGGTAAGTCAGAAGAAATAGTTGAGTATATAACAGATAAGATAAAAAAGGAATATGGATACTATGTTAGGCAAAAAATAATACAGGTACGAAGTTGGACAAATGAAATATAAATACATATAAAAATATATATACAAGGCATTTGGCAAAATATATGAAATAAAGGCACATAAACAAGATGCGTATAAATATTCAAACGCACTTTCTATATGATGATGAGAGCCATGTCAAGTAGGGAAAAAATATATTACATATAATGAAAAAAAAAAAAAAAAAAAAAAAAAAATATACATGTTAAAATAATAAAAAAAATCCTAATTGCAGATGTCTCGAATCAATATAGTTGGCCATATAAATAATTCTACTTTAGAAACAATACCATAGTAATGTGGAATAATAACTGACAAAAAATATTAAGGCACTTAACGGTTATAATAACTTCCCAATTGAAGAATATCCATTGGCACTGATACATATATCAATAGAATAATATTATCTCTTCAATCTAGTATCATTAAATTTAGACAATGCTTCCTAAAAGAAAAAATGGCATAATACAAAATAGCACATACAATATTTAATTATCACAATGTTTTTTGGCAATTTCAAACAAATTGACACTAATATGTATATATACATACATTTTTTAGCATTTTATGCAACTTAATTTTATTTTATTTATATATTTTTTACAACACTTTTTACATTAAATTTTATTTATATATTTTTTACAACACTTTTTACATTAAATTTTATTTATATAACTTTTACAACACTTTTTACATTAAATTTTATTTATATAACTTTTACAACACTTTTTACATTAAATTTTATTTATATAACTTTTACAACACTTTTTACATTAAATTTTATTTATATAACTTTTACAACACTTTTTACATTAAATTTTATTTATATATTTTTAACTACCATTATAAAAAAACTTTAATTTTTTCTCTTAAAACTTTATATTATATATATCATTTAAACTATAACATAGCATTAACATATATAGTATGTTAAAAAAAGAATGAACATATATTATTCATTTTTTCCAAAGTCCACCTTTTGATTTAAGGGTGATCTCAAAAATTGCATACAGATATGTCCACAAATGCAAAACTCGATAAAGATATTGATCTATATTTTTCAGTAATTAAATATGCATAAGAACGATATAAAAGTATAAATTAGCATAACTACAACAAAATAAAATGTTCACTTTTGTGTGTGATGAACCTTGGTGTATTTAAATTTTTTTTGTAAATTACGAAATAGGAAATGAAAGGTAACCATGTTATTCATAAAAAGAAATCGATAAGTTGTGATATATCACACATAAGTTATATTAAAAAAAAGTAACCATGTTAATCAAATAAACTAAATAAATATATATTGTGGTATATATAAGAATCATCCTTTTTAAATAAATAGACATTTATAATATAACATATTCTGAGTTACATAATTAGCAAAATATTAACATGAAAATATCAAATAATGACATTATATATTAACAATATTTAATATTTATGTTATCTTGACATATCAAATGTGTATATACAATCTTTGAAAAGCATTTTTTTATTACATTCCGTTCATATTAATATTTGTCTCCATTATGTGTTCCAGATTTTACTTCGTTTAGAGGTTAATAAATTGGCGGGATAACAATTTTTTTTATATTTTGGTATTTGTTACATTTAGCGATTTTATGTAGACCACGAAATATATCAACCCTAAAACAGAATCACAACACTTAACTTAGATATATACATACGATACATATTGTTTTAACCTTATTAATATATATATATTTAAGTTGTTATTTTAAAAACATTACAAAGTGTAATTAAATATAATTAACAATATTAAAAAAAATAATGAATAAATATATTAAAATTTGCATTAATATATAATTGGACATGCTTCCCAAATTTAACATACTTCCGTGCTTAATCATTGATGCAATATTATATATATTAGAATAATAACGCTAATTTTATATACCAAGTTGTTTATAAGTATTATAGCAAACTATAACATTAAATTTTATTACATACTTATATTTTATTTTTTAACTATTTTAAAATATAATTTATTTATACCTCAAATCTTTAAAATTTAAAATTAATAATGATTAATCTAATATTATACCTTTATAGTAAATAAATTAATGTATATAGAACTATTTCTATAATTTGAATTTAAAACATTAGGACAAAATGATACTATATATAATCGAAAGTTAAAAGGATAGTATACATATGTCTATAATTTAATTTATTATTAATGTACACATTTTTATTGTATTACTAAAAATGTTAGATACATAAAGCATCTTTTATAAATATTATTGTGTTGTTGAACCTCGATCGATATACCATGTATCTATATTTTATGGCTATCATTATATATGGGTAATATGTTTAATTAATGTTGAAAATACACATATTAATCCTAATATATATTGTAATGTAGATGAATATTCAAAATTAATCATCTTATAGTTAATACCCAGATTCATATACAATGCTATTATTACAATTCAGTTGTATAACATTATTTAAATAAAAACAAATATGATACAAATGATAAGTTTTACTAAATAAATTTTTCATCAAATAAAGAAATGTATTGTGTTATGTATAATTTAATACGGTCCCTGATTAATAAACTTTATATAATAGGCAATTATGATATAGTATAATATGAATTCATATCTAGTCAATATCTATATTAATATATGTGATATAAACATTTTTTTTAATCATATTAAATCGATATTGATACTCAATTATATATATTATAATTCATGAAAAAATGTTATGTACCCCATTTCATATTAGCTTATGCCTCTTTTTTGGTTGCATATTTGGACGTTTGAACTTCATCTTGTGATTAAACATACGGTGTGGTATATATATTTAATTAGTGTTCAAATTATAAAAAATTAAATAAAAATATATACTTATCCCTAACCCGGATATGTGTTCTATAGAAAAAAGCTATAATCGATAATACAGAACCCTGGCCTAAAATACGAGTTCCCCAAAACGCAACTCTAAAACTAAACTTGAACCCTCAATATATCTTATAATTTTATTAATAAAAGTGTTTAAATTAACTTTATTTAATATAATTATGTATATTAGCTAAAAATGAATAAATTCAAAACTCATTAATATATAATATATATGCATAGAAATAAAGGCACATGAGTTTTTGACAAATACTAAACAAAGATAAATTAGTTATAAATTAGATTAAATTAAATATATATAATAATAGAATAAACCATTAAATCAAATTTCATTATTATATAAAACGTAAAAAAGTGTAACTTTTATGCCATAAAATATTAAATATGTTATTTTTAATCATTCAAACACGAATAATAAAACATAATAATAAAGAGCGGTTATCTTGATGTTTTGGGCGTTTTTCACTAATCTATTTTAAATTTAACGTGTTTCAACAATTTCTTAGCTATGCTAGCTGAAATCAGTGTAATTAAAATCAAAAATGTTATGGAGAACCCTCCTGACACTCCCGCCACTACACAAGTTCCAATAAGCAACAATAGCCTTTTCAATAATTGGTTGATCCATTTTTTCTTATCTAGACTAGTTTTTAATTTCCTATAATTTCCACTCGATGTAATTTCATTATAGTTATCTTTAAAATTATAATTTTTACTCTCCAAAATATTTTCATAATTTTCCAATTGTTTAAAGTTTTCATGTTTTGATACAGAAATATTTCCATCTTTTTTTATTATTATTTTATCATGTATCGGCTGTATTGCTAATTCACTATCCCCTTTCCCTTTATTATCAAGCTTTTTTTTAAATTCTTCTATTTCTTTGTGAAGTCCATGAATTAACTTTTTCGTTTTTTTATCTACATTATTTAAATTGGGTAATGTATTATTTTCTTTATGCTTCTTTATATGCGAATCTATAGTATTTTGAATAGATATCATTTCTTCCTCATCATTATTGTACTCATTAAGTTTATTTGCAAGACTCAAAGTTGATTCATAAAAACTATTTAAATCGAATTGATTGTCTGCATATGCTAATACTCTATTGTTTCTAAAATTTATTATATTCCTTTCAAGGTATAATTCCTGCAAAGAAATGAAATATTTATTAACATATATGTAATTAGTTTTAATTTTCCTTTAAGTGTTTTACCAATACATTAAACAATAATATAAGGTTAATGTAAAACAAATAGATACACAAACTACAATCAAATATTATTAATAATAAAAGAAAATAATGTATAGCTTACATTTTGGGCATATTCAAAAGAACAAATAACAATTGAAAAAAGAACATATTTTAAAATACTAACTCTCATTTTTAACTTTATTAAATAAATGAAATAATGTGTAGTTTGAAATAATGTTGATAACTTGATATTTATTCCAAAAATAGTAATATTTATTAGTTTTTTGTTCTAAAATTTATGAATAAACGAATATATCTATAAAAAAACGAACCTTATTTCATATATTAACTTTTTGCACTTTCTGTAGAATTTATAAATGTATTGTATTCATTTTCGGTATATTCATTAAAATTATTTATGGATATAAATATTATATTTTTTTTCAAAAAATATTAACTTTTCTCTAAAAAATACACAATTTTTAATATTTTAATTATAAAAAATATATATTTATATAATAATTTTTCCTAAAATATATTTTTTGGAAATTTGTTATACAAATAGGCTTTTATATAATTTATAATACCCCTGTGTGTTTAGTGGTACGATTAATATTTTATAAACTTATATTTTTCTATTATTGTTTACATACGAACAAATTAATAAATATAAATTAAAATAATAAAATACTAGATACATATATATTGTAAATCAATATATGGAACCATGTGGAAAACAATTAACAAAGCATCGTTACTATTTACATTTAAATGGCATATAATTTATTATATTTTATTGTTATATTTCTCCAATTTTAAATATTACTTAATAATGTTCTATATTTTATTTATCACTTTTTTATAAATTTTTTGTTTTTCATATATTAGTGTATAATAATTTTATTTAAAAATATATCTCATAATATACATCATAAAATGTATTATTTATATTAAAATCATATAAAATATTTATATTTCCAAGTACACCTCGTATAAATCACAATGGATAATACACATGAAATCAGAAAAGGAAATACTTTAATAAGCAAACGCTTTATTTGTCGTATTCATTAAACACATATTATAGTACCTTTAATAGTTAAACATTATATTGTCTTTATTTTTATAAATACTATTTAAATGAAACATAAATATAGCACATTAATTGTCATAGAGAATTCCATCACATAGAAAAATTATTTTATGTTTTATTATAAAATAAGAAACAAACTATTGGCATGTATCATATATACACAATACTTCTTTATATGAATAGACAAATTTACTATTTATTATTATTTAAATTTATATATTTTTTAATTAGGCTTCAAATATAAGTTAATTAAATTTATCATATAAATAATCATCCTTTATTTATAAACAAAAATAATAAATGGTACAGAATCGGTCTGCATAAGTTTGTGGATATTTAATAATGGAGATTTCTCCCCATAAACAGAATTTATAGATTTTTTAGTTTATTTTTTTGACTAGATGAATTTATAATTATTTGCACTTGTTTTTTTCCATCATTTGAGTTTATAACAGTTTTTGTCGTTTTATTTACACCAAACAATTTTATAATCTTTTTCATATTTTTTTTTCTCCTTTTTTCTCCGCCCAAATCCTAAACACTAACATAAAAATAATAAAAATATATAGTTATTTGTTTTTTATGCATGCACAAAATATGTAGTAATACATATTTTTTAATTTTCTATCTATTTACCTTATACATAACTGTTAAAATAACGAGTATTGCAATAATCATAACTGGATATACAATTAACTTTTCTTTAAATAAATCTCCTATAAATCCTTTTTCGAATATACCTTTTTTAAAATCGATTCCAATGCCTTTTGTTTCAATTTTTAGACTAGCTAATGCATTGGTATAACTGTCTGGTGATTGAGGCTGTTCCTCAGATGGAGTATCTGGAATTTGTTCTTGTTCATTATTTGTTGAGTCAAGTTTTTGTGTAGGAAGTGACTCTTGTGAATGATCTTTTCCTTGAACATCTGATATTTGTGAATGACCATTTCCTTGGACATCTGATATTTGTGAATGATCATCTCCTTGAACATCTGATATTTGTGAATGATCATCTCCTTGAATATCTGATATTTTTGTTTGGCCATCTTCTATTTTGCCATCTTCTGTTTGACCATCTTGTGGTTGAGTATCTTGTGGTTGGGTATCTTGTGTTGAGAGATCTTGTGTTGAGGGATCTTGTGTTGAGGGATCTTGTGTTGAGAGATTTTGTGGTTCTGGTTTTTCGGTATCTGATTTTTCGGGATTTGGGGTTTCAACATCTGATAAAGGAGGGCTAGGTTCTAGGCCATTAATTGGTGGTTCATCCTCTAATGTTTCAGTTCTTTGTGTTTCATTTTCTTGCATTACTTCTTTAAAATATTCCATTATATTAAAATTTTTATAATAATCTTCATATGTACTATAAGCCTGATTTAAAGTAGGCCATACATTATCGTATATATTTTTTCGAATATCATTAAGTGAACTAGTAACAAATTTTCTGTATTCTTCAATATAGGTTTTAACTAAATTCCAATATTCTTTTAAAGCTGACAAATCAAAAACATCGTGATTGTCTTTTGGATTTTGAGATATATCTAATTTATCTTGATTAATTTCTGACTCACTGCTTGGAATTATTTGACCACTATCAGGACTTTTTTGAGTATCTGTACTTTCTGGAGTATCTGTACTTTCTGGAGTACCTGGACTTTCTGGAGTACCTGGACTTTCTGAAGTATCTGAACTTTCTGGAGTATCTGAACTTTCTGGAGTATCTGAACTTTCTGGAGTATCTAGACTTTCTGGAGTATCTGGACTTTTTGGAGTACCTGGACTTTCTTGAGTATTTGAAAGTTCTTGAGTATTTGAAATTTCTTGACCATTTGGATTTTCTTGAATATCTATACCATTACTGACAGGGTTTAAGGATGTTGGCTCATTTTTTAATTCGCTATCACCTTTTAATGGAAGATCTTCAGTTTTTTCCTCATCTTTTAATTCGATATCACCTTTTAATAGAGGAACTTCAGATTTTCCCTCATCTTTTAATTCGCTGTCACTTTTTAATAGAGGACCTTCAGGTTTTGGCAACTGAATGTCTTGCTTCTGCTGAGGTTCATGGTCTGAAACTTTTAAATTATCATCTTTATTTTCGAGTGTGCTCTTTTGACTTTTTTGATCCTCCCCTTGATTTTTACTCTTTGGTATGATTGTTATAGTTTTTACTCCTTTATCTTGAACATTCGAGATATTATCTTTATTTGTTGGTTTATACTCTGGAACATTGGAGTCTAATGTTTTAAAATTGTTCGTAGAATGTGATTCTTTTTTTTTAATTTCTGTAAGTTCTGGAAGACGATTTTTTATATTATATTTTTTATCAGCATCCTCCTCAATAGCAGAAGTTCTAAAATCGTCATATATTTTTTTTAATTTTTGCAATAGAGATAGATATGAATCATTTCCAGAAAAGTCCTTATAAAGGTTTCTATATTGATTAAAACACTTGATAGAATGTCGAGAAAGGTTCTTATGTTTTTCTTTATTTTTTTTATAATATGCAATTGTATTACATATATAATTAAGTAAAGTATACATTTCGCTCATGTCCCTAAGATTAGCATCTTTCAAATCCATTTTTAAAAGATTCAAATGTCTAAAATTACCCATATTTTTCTCTAAATATTTTTCATAAGCCGAACTTAAAGTCATTTTACTGGCGTTGTCATTTTTTCTGTTTTGGGCTATCTTAAATAAGTTATGAGCTAACCACATCATAAAGTGTTCATGATAATTGCTTTCATTATCGTTTAACGCTGTAAAAAAATACACGCTCAAAGCACCAATACCTTCAACCCTAGTTGAGCATGGTTTATTATTGGGGCAATATTTACGATATTCTGGGAATTTTTTAATTTTCTTATGTATGCCAGTACTACCATTCAAAAGCGAATCAGCTTCAAGAAATAACTCACACTAAGAAAATTATATATAAATTAATAAAAATATGTATTCATACAAAATTTGTTGAATAAAATTTAATGTGATTTGTAGACAAATCAAACACAATAAAATAAAGGATAAGCACGTTTTATTTTAAAATAAAATTATTTACCACTGTCTCGTCGTCCATTGTAATGAAATTTTGTTCTTAATATGTAGGTTGACATCATATTGTTTTTATATAAAATATATATCCTGCAAATGAGCCTCCTGTATCACACTTATAGTATTAAACCCATTGAAATTTTTAATAATAATTTAAAATTGATATGGAATAATAATACAATAATATTAATAAAGGAATATTATATTTACTTTTATTAGCATTTACTAAATTGTCTTAAATTATGGTTGATTTAATACATATTTAACCATATGTATATATAATACAATTTATGCATAAAATCAATATTACTAATAATATTATACATAATTAATTTTATTATAAAATATTGGGGGATTTTATAATGAATTAAAAAATATATATTTATACATATGCTTTAATATAGAACATAAACAATGTCATATATTTTATTATAATAAACAACATCCTAAAACTTAAATACTGTACAAATACAAAAAATTAAGAAAGTTATTAAAATCCTTAAAAATATATTAAATTTTTATATACTTGTTTCTAATATTATAAATCACTGTTTTATTAAAATTATAGTATTTCAAATTAAGTTGCATGTTACATGTTCTATAAAAATTAGATAATTTTAATATTATTTTTATTTAATATAAATAAATTCATAATCCATTTTAATGAGTCTGATAACTTTATTTTTATTCCTATATATTTCAATTTAGAATTATACTTTATTTGGCAATTTTACAACCTGTTTTGCGTATCATGTCTACTGTTAAAACAACAATTAGCGCTGAACCCGCATTTATTAAGCTATTTATAAGTTTAAATAAGCCTTTGAACGTAAATAGTTTTAATATAATAATTAGTAAATATTAAATATATATTATTCCTTTCTATTAATATGAAATATATAAAATATAAATAACTATTGATGCTAATTTTTAAGTATAATAGAAAACTATGCATAATTATATTGGTATATTTACATTTTAAATAGGAGATATAAGGGAACCATCCTTTTTAAGATAAAACTGTTGTCATATAAGATTTACCTATTCTACATAGTTTAATTATGTTTTATATTTTTTACCATTAAATCTTCCAACTTATGTATACATTAAAAAAAACTTAGAATTATTACTTTTCTAAATATATAGTTTGCTCTTATATTTTATAATAAACTATATTTAGTTCTATGATGAAAAACTATAGAATTATTAATATTATTTTGTTTGGTAGCGTTAATTCTAATATTACCACATTAAAAAAACACCAAACCAAAATTGTAACATTTCATTTGATGTTTTGTGCATATAATTTTAATCTTATTACAAGTTTAATAATATATATCAACGTGTTCAAATCAAATTAATTTAATGATTTTTTCGTATTTAATATTTTATTTATTGGTATTACTATTATGATGTTGTTGGTATACCACTGTATAGTACAACGGAATAATCAGTGCACTTAATAAAAATCCTTTAAATCAATGTAGAATATTTCATAGTTTTTAAATAAAATATTTTATAATATATATTATTTCGCAATAACAATATATTTGTAAATTTATATATATATAATAACCTAATAAAAATATTATTAGTTCAAATTAAATTAATTATTGTATGCATTTTCTATATACTTCGCATTAATATATAATTGTATATACTTCCCAAATTTAACATATTTCATTGCTTAATCATGAATACAATATTATATATATATATATATATTAGAACAATAACGTCATTCTATTTATCATATTATTTACAAATGTTAGAACAAAATATGATATGAAATTTTATTAATATACTTATATTTTAACTATTTTAAAATATAATTTATTTATACCACAAAACTATAAAGCTTAAAAATTAATATGATAACGTATTATTATATTTTTATGATAAATAAATTAAAGAGTATAAAACAACTTCTATATTACTAATTAATTTTAATACAAATTTAAAGGAAGTACAAAAAGAGAGTAGTAACTACAATTAATACTTAAAAAATATTGTATATATAGTGCAATTTTTTATGTATTATTAAAAATTTTATATGCATAATAATATTTTATAGATAATGTTGTCTTATCGAATCACGATCGATATATATGACATTTATATTTTATGGCTATCTACTATATATTGGTAATATGTTTAATCAACATTAAAAGTATGTTCATTCACCTGAAAGTATATTATAATGTAGACAATTGTTTCAAATGAATATAATTATAATTTGTATTCATTTATAAAAAAACATGGGAATCAATATTACTACCAATAAATAATTTTTATAAAATTAACTGCACTTCTCAGATTAAATTAATTATTTTAATATTTAAAAATATAATAGACATGTTTTATATAAAAAATTATCCATTACCAAAGAAATTTTGTAAAACAAATGAAAAAATATATAAAAACAATTATTTTAATATAATTATTAATGCAAGTATATATAATTATATTAAAACAAATATATATTTTTATATTATTTTCTTATTTTTATATTTTATTTTAAATTATTGATCTTCTATTAAGTAAAAACAACATTGTTTTTTCTATTATATATAAATATAAGTATATATGTAATTCCATACTTAATGAAATGTTTTATAAATTTTAAATTTAGTTTAATCAATTATAAAAATATAAAACTTGTATATTAATAATGCTATATATTAAAAATAGCATTTATATAATATAATTAAGGTTATTTATTTTTAGACATTATAATATTAATGATATTTTTTATATTCATTATTTATGAAAGCTTCTGTTATTGACATCGTCTTGTGGTTGAATTATTTAGATAAAAAATATATTAAACCCATAAATCTGATAAAAACATACATTTTGCCGTTTAAATAATAGTTTTTTATACTTTATTGGAGAAAATCATTAGCTTCAATTTTAATTATACTTGTCCAGATTTTCAAGTTGTTAACTTTTAATTAAAAAAATAATAATATACAATTTAACATTTGTTTGTAAAGTTCCAAAATGAATAAGTTTTATATTCAAATTGTTTTATTTCTTTTAAGCGCCTCCCTATATATGAATAATAAAACCCTTGCAGCTGAGCATGCTCCAGGAACATCTACAACCCACGAATCAACATATCATTATCTTATGTAAGACAATACAACAATATATATTACATATTTCATTATGAAAATATTAAATATACGCTTGTACAACAATGTTATAATATAAATACAATAACTTTATTTGTGTACACAAAAAATATGTTCATTTTTATTAATGATAGTTCAGAAGAAATATATGAAAAAAATAAGCACTTATTATGTACCGATCCAAAAGAAACTATAAAAGTAGTCGAAGTTATGAACGAAGCTGTGGAACTTTTAAAATAACATGCTACAAGTATAGATGATTATGAACTTTGTGATAACAATACTGATAGTAGTATGCCTTTTTATAACAAAAGACATTAAGGCTATATAAATGTTGAAAAAATTCATTTTTAAATTGATGATTCCGATAATATATCAATTAACGAACAATATTAAAGTTATAAACCAAATTAAAATTAAAAAATGATTATAATTTATACACATATATTTCTCTTTGTTTCCATTAGTATAATGAAATAATAAACATGTTATGGAATACCGATTATGCCATTTTTTCAATACTGACTTTGTTAAAAGTATATAAAACATAAATAATTAGTCAAATCACCATATTATTGTTGCTATTTATTCGGCATTTCATGTTTTATTATTGCCATTGTTATATGATACTATTTATTCTTTTCCATGTCTTCAAATTCATGATATTTTAATTTACATAATGAAAAATTATTATTTTTTTGAAAATTTGTTCGTGTGTACAATTCAAATTTAGTAAGATGCAACGTTACAAAAAAAAATCCGGACACCGTGAGAAATATTTTTATGCTTTAGCTACAAAGGTTGAAGTAAGGAAAACTTTCCTCTCATATTTTGTTATAAATCATATTTTTCGTATTATCCAAATACACTTTTATTAATTTTGTAGATATCAAAAGACAGAACTATAATTGTCATGGTTTCAGCAGATATAAATGATCACAACCCTTCCAATAAAGAATATAAAAACGCAATCATAAAAAACGCAAACTCATTCAAAACTGACATTGATTCTGAAGATGATATTAAGCAAGAAAAATTAAAAAAAGCGTTTGTTAACATAACTGGATACCTCATTCAAAAATACAGATGTGTTAATATCACCTATATCAAATTTGTAAGCGATATACAAATTTTAATAACATAATAATTTATTTCAAAGATTGTTAAAAAAATATTGTTTTAAATAAATCTCCATATTTATAATGTATACTATAATTTGCAAAAAATTAAACATTTTATATGTTCATCCATTTATGTTGTCCTCAAATTAATGGACATGGTTCCTTTTAACAAAAATGCATTATTGGAAAAGCTTTAGACAATTTTTTCCTTCATATATAAACATATATATTTTTCAGCACCGTAATATTAGAAGATTTATGTTAATAAACCGATTTATTTTCATGAATAGCATTTATTTATTGTTTCTATTGCTTTCATTTTTCTTATAAAACTCAAAATTTAAATTAAAAATTAGTTATTTTCAAATACATGAATGTCTTAAATACATCAATCATTATACTCAGAATAATTTATTAATGATTTATTTTATCTTTCTTTTTTCTCTCTTAAATTTTCTCTTTGGAAGTCTTTTCGAATTCCAAATGATGAATAATAATATATTTTTAGAGTTATAAAAAAGGAAGTTATAATTGAAATCAAATAAATCAGTCATACAACACTGTTTTATATAGATTAATAAAATACATATATTTATATTATAATGTTACAAAAAATACATTTTTTAATTGTCTATATAAGCCAAATTGCTTATATTAATATGCAGATTAATTATTATTTTTAATCCGTATATTGAATTTTAAGGTCAGATCCAAAAAATCTGAACCCAAAACAAAGACTTAATTATATTTATTATTCTAAAGAAGTGCATTTTCTTTTATAAACAAAAAAAATCATCAACAAAAACAAACAAATAAATGGTGCAGGATCGGACTTCATATGTTTGTATATATTTAATAATGAATATTTTTCCCAATAAACGGGATTTATAAACTGTTCAGTCTGTTTTTTTTGAATATGTGAATTTATAATTATTTGCACCTTTTTTTTTTGAGTAGATGAATCTATAAATTGTGTAGTCTTTTTTTTTTGAGTAGATGAATTTATAATTATTTCCACTTGTTTTTTTCGATCAGTTGAGTTTATAAACTTTTTATTCTTTTTTTTTCGAGTAGATGAATTTATAATTATCTCCACTTTTTTCTTTCGATCATTTGAGTTTATAAACTTTTTATCTTTTTTTTTTTGACTCGATGAATTTGTAAACTTTTTATCCTTTTTTTTTTGACTCGATGAATTTATAAAATTTTCATCCTGTTTTTTTTGACTCGATGAATTTATAAACTTTTCATCCTGTTTTTTTTGAGTAGATGAATTTATAAACTTTTCATCCTGTTTTTTTTGAGTAGATGAATTTATAATTGTTTCCGCTTGTTTCTTTCGATCAGTTGAGTTTATAACTCTTTTTGCTGTTTCATTTACACCAAACATATTTATAGCATTTTTCTTTTTTTTTTTTTTCTTCGATTTCTTTCTCCATCCAAATGGCACATACTAACATAAAATTATGAAAAATATATAATATTTTATAGTGAGAAAATATTTTAAAAATTGTATACTTCACAATTTTCTTATTATTTACCTTGTTCATAATAACTAAAGCAATAGGAATTAAAAGAACTATAATTGAAACTACAATTGGTTTGTATTTTTTGAGTACATTATCATATATTCCTGGTGTTTTATTTATTTTTACTTCGTTTACTGGATGTTTTAGTTTAATGACTGAAATTCCTTCTGGAATTCCCCCTGAACTCCCCCCTGTAATTGACGCTGGAATTAAAGATGTAATTGACCCTGTAATTGACGGGTGATTTGACCCTGTAATTGACGGTTGACTTGGCGCTGGAATTGACGATTGACTTGGCGCTGGAATTTCCACTGCTTTGGGCACTGCGTTTTGAAATTCTTCGTGATTATTTTTTTGATCAAAATTTCCTTTTTCAGGTGAATCCTGAGGCGGTTGCTGTGTTTTAATTTGTTCCATAGAACTTGATAGTAGTGAAGTTTCAAGTGAAGTTTCAGATGGATTTACTTGAGATAATAGATTTATTTGAGATGATGGATATTCTTGAGGTGATGGAGTTTCTTGAGGTGATGGAGTTTCTTGAGGTGATAAATTTTCTGGAGGTGATAGATTTTCTTGAGGTGGTGGATTTTCTTGTGGTAGATTTTCTTGAAGTGATAATGACCCACTAGATGATGATGAGTCACTAGATGGTGATAAGCCAATAGATGGTAATGGGCCACTAGATTCTGGTAAGTTAGTAGGTGATTGTGAGTCAGTATGTAATTGTGAATCAGTATGTGGTTGTGAGTCAGTAGGTGATTGTAAGTCAATAGATGATGAGCCACTAGGTGATGATGAGCCACTAGGTGGTGATGAGTCACTAGGTGGTGATGAGTCACTAGGTGGTAATGGGCCAGTAAATGGTAATGGGTAACTAGGTGGTGATGGGTCAGTAGGTGATGATGGGTCAGTAGGTGATGATGGGTCACTAGATGATGATGAGTCACTAGATGATGGTAAGTCACTAGATGATGGTAAGTCACTAGATGATGGTGGGTCATTAACTAATGGTGGGTCACCTACGGGGCCTTTTTCCTCAGGTATATCCTTATATAATGTATAATTTTCTATTGCTTTTTTAAGCTGGTCGTTCATATAACTAATCGTGGTATCAGAAAAATTTTTTAATTTACCGTAAACATTTTGTAAGGTTGGCACCGCCTTTTCATATAAGTTATTGCCAATATTAGTAAGCACACTACTAAAAAATGAAGTATAGTCTTCAAATGTATTTTTAATATCTAAATATGTCGATGTGTCATCCCTTTTCTCGATATTTTTTTTTACACGCCCTGAACCTTTTTGTGTATCTGTTGAGCTTTTTTGTGTATCTGCTGAGCTTTTTTGTGAATCTGCTGAATTTTTTTGTGGATCTGCTGAATTTTTTTGTGGATTTACTGAAGGTTTTTTTGGATTTGCTGAAGGTTTTTTTTTCGTCCTTAATTCTCGGGATTTCACCAGTAAAATTTTCGATGAGGTTTTTGCATCTTTACATAATTTCCTACAATCATCCATTCCTGTGATATCTTTAAGTTTTCGAATTCCACGTGGGTTACCATTATCTTTTCTATATTTCTCATAAGCATTTTTTAAAGTCGACAAAATATCACAATATTGATTATCTTCAAAAATCTTAGTTTTTTTATTAGCAAATTTATAGGCTTCTTCTTCCCAATTAGTAGCAAAATTTGAAAAATCAGAATAATTTGAAGGATCATCAGCATGCTTATTAATTGCATTACACAGATCAATAAGTAACCCATAAAGTTTACGCATTCTATGAAGTTGAAGATTCATTATTGTTTTGTTCCTATTGATTAGCTTAATATAAGGTCTATACTCTGGATCATCTTTCATAAACGTGACAAAAAAATCTGCCACGGTTCCGTAGGTCCCTAATTTAATTAGTTTCATTTTATTGCTTAACCATAGCATAGTATACATTATATATTCGTTACGTTCATTTTCAGATTCTAGATCACCCCCAACGAATAAATTATTAAGTAATAATACAGTAACAGCGTTAATTACGTAATTGCCATTCATACATTCTCCTTTCCCTGTTGCCTTGTTAGCTCTACAATAAGCAGTGTATATATTAGTAGGCTTATGATCCCTCTTGAAATCAAAATCATCAGGCAAATATTCCTCAACTTCTTTAAATGCTTCACACTAAGGAAATATTATAAAAATTAATAAAATATTTATTAATGAAATATTATGGCATTTAAGTTAATTTATAAACAATGCAAAAACAACAAAATAAAATTCATTTTATTGAAAAATGTGTATACCACACTGAGGGTCATTGTCCCGAATCTTATTTTTAATCTGTAAACAATTTGTCATAATACTATTTTGTGCATAAGGAATGTATTGTAATAAAATATTTTATCCGATTAATGGTCTTCTTATAATTAATATATATATTTAAAGCGGTTCTGTTAGTTTTAATACTAAAATAACGTGCAATAATAATATAATAATATTATTAAAAAGGTATTTAATTTTCATTTATGACAATCATTAAATTTTCTTAAGCGGTTATTTGTTTAACATTTTTATCATATCTATATATAATACATTTTATACATAATACAACTTTTTTAAATAATATCTTGAATAACTATATTGCACAAATTCATGGAATGTCATAAAAAAAATAGATTAATTTGTTTCATATAATAATATATTTATATTATAGGTTTGCAAATGAAAATAAATATATATTCACTATTTTTTAATAAATGTGTTTCAAAATTTATGTTACTATAAATATATTATTACTATAACTGTTAAAAATTTATTTTATTTTATTTTATTACTTGAATCTCAAATATTTATATATGCTATTATTCCATATTGGATCTTACATTTTTTAATATCATATCTAATAATATAAGACAAATTACTCTTTAAATTATAATATTTAAAGAATAAGTTAACACTACTATTTTTCTAAATAAATATATGTAGTTCATATTTATAATATAATTAATATATATATTATAAAGTCATTTTATAATATGTAATAACTTTATTTATACTCAAATGTCCTTTATTAAATAATTTTATATGTATAGTTTTAAAACTTGGATAATATAAAACTAATTTTAATTTATAAAATAAGCTATATTAAATTATTTCATTTATTTTACTTAAATTTTGTAAGTTTATAATTTTAACATTTGCTTTTTATTTAGTGGTGATAGTAAACTTTTAGAAATAATCTAAATGAGTTTACCATTCTAGTGCATATTTCCGCTTAGAATCTAAATATATTATATACTATATATTTTATAATAAATCATTTAGTTCAATATAGAACAACTATATTTTTAATAAAACTATATAATTATTAATATTAGTTTGGTTGTATTGTTAATTATAATATTATCGCATTAAAGTTTAAATAAGTGTTATAATATTCCATTTGATCTTGCATGCATACAATTTTAATATTACCACCAATTTAATAATATATATAACTACTGTATCTCCATGTAATAGAATTAAATAAGCATAATATATTTGTTCGTATTTAATAATATTTAATATAATATTATTATTGTTGTTACAATGATATATCACTGTATATTACAATGGAATAATTAATGCACCCAATAGTAATACTTTAAACCAATTAGTAATTTTCTTTGTTTCATTGTTTTAAAGTATAACATTTTAGATCATATTATTTCGTAATAACAATATATTTAAATTATATATTTGTGAATTTGTATATATATAATAACCTAATAAAAATATTATTGGTTCAAATTAATTATTACATACTTTTTCTGTATATTTTGCATTAATATATAATTGTATACATTTCCAAATTTAACATGTTTCAGTTTTAGTCATTTATACAATATTATATATATTAGAACAATAACGGTATTCAATCTAACATATTATTTATAATTGTTAGAACAAACTATAATATTAAATCTTATTAATATACTTATATTTTATTTTTTTAACTATTTTAAATATAATTTATTTATACCTCATATCTTTAAAATTTACAAATTAATAGTGATTAATCTATTATTATACCTTTATAATAAATAAATTAATGTATAGAGAACTATTCTATAATTTGAATTTAAAACATTAGGATAAAATGGTACTATATGTAATAGAAAATTAAAAGGATAGTATACATATATCTCAATGTAATTTTTATGTATTACTAAAAATGTTAGATGAGTAAAACATGTTTTATAGATAACATTGTATTATCAAATTTCAATCAATATTCGATGAATCTATATTTTATGATTATATATTATAGATTGCAATATGTTTAATCAACATTAAAAGTATACCCATTCACCTGAAAGTATATTATAATATAGGAATTGTTTCAAATTAATCTAATTATAATTTGTATTCATTTATAAAAAAACATGAACGTCAATATTACTACCAATAAATAATTTTTATAAAATTAACTGCCCTCTCAGATTAAATTAATTATTTTAATATTTAAAAATATAATAGACATGTTTTACATAAAAAATTATCCATTATCAAAGAAATTTTGTAAAACAAATGAAAAAATATATAAAAATAATAATTTTAATATATTATTAATGTAAGTGTATATAACTATATTAAAACAAATATATTTTTTATATTATTTTATTACTTTTTTATATTTATTTTAAATGATTGATTTTCTATTAGGTAAAAACAACATTGTTTTTTTCCATTATATATAAATGTAAGTACATATGTAATTCCATACGTAACGGGATGTTTTACAAATTTTAAATTTAGTTTAATCAATTCTAAAAATATAAAACTTGTGTATTCATAATAATATATGTTAAAAATATCATATATATAATATAATTAAAATTATTTATTTTTAGTTATTATAATATTAATGAAGTTGTGAATCATAATATTTTCTATATTCATTATTGATGAAAACTTCTGTTATTAACGTCGTCTTCTGGTTGAATTATTTAAATAAAAAATGTATTAAACTTATAAATCTGATAAAACATACATTTTTCCGTTTATATAATAATTTTTTATACTTTATTGGAGAACATTATTAGTTTCAATTTTAATTATACTTGTCCAAATTTTCAAGTTGTTAATTTTTAACTAAAAAAATGCTAATATATATTTTAATATTTTGTTTGTAAAGTTCAAAAATGAACAAATTTTATATTCAAATTGTTTTATTTCTTTTAAGCGCCTCCATATATATGAATAATAAAACCCTTGCAGCTGAACCTGATTCAGGAGAAGATGCAACACCCGAATCAACATATCATTATCTTACGTAAGACAATACAAAAATATATATATTACATATTTAATTATGAAAATATTAAATATACACCTGTACAACGATGTTATAAATACAATAACTTTGTTTTTATACGCATAAAAAATATGTCCATTTTGATCAATGATAGTCCAGAAGAAATATATGAAAAAAACAAGCACTTATTATGTACCAATTCAGAAGAAATTATACAAGCAGGCGAAGTTATGAACGAAGCTGTGGAACTTTTAAAATATCATGCTACATGTATGGATGGTTATGAATTTTTTAATAAAAATCATAATAGTAGTATGCCTTTTTATAACAAAAAACATCAAGACTATATAAATATTGAAAAAATTCATTTTAAAGTTGATGACCCCGATGATGTATAAATTAACAAACAATATTAAAGTTATATACCAAATTAAATAATTATTATAATTTATATACATATATTTCTCTTTGTTTCCATTAGTATAATGAAGTAATAAACATGTTATGGGACCCCGATTATGCCATTTTTTTCAATACTGGCTTTGTTAAAAGTATACAAAACACAAATAATTAGTCAAATCACCATATTATTGTTGCTATTTATTCGGCATTTCATGTTTTATTATTTCCATTGTTATATGATACTATTTATTCTTTTCCATATCTTCAAATTCATGATATTTTAATTTACATAATGAAAAATTATTATATTTTTTTAAAGTTGCCCGTGTATACACTCCAAATTTAGTAATGATACAACAACGTTACAAAAAAAAATTTGGACGCCGTCAGAGATATTTTTATGCTTTATTTACAAAGGTTGAAGTAAGGGAAGCTTTTCTTTTCTATTTCGTTATAAATCGTATTTTTCATATTATTCACAATCATTTATGTAATATATTTTTATTAATTTTGTAGATATCAGAAAACAAAACTATAGTAGTCATGAGTTCAGCAAATATAAATGATCACAACCCTTCCAATAAAAAATATAAAAACGAAATTGTAAAAAGCGCAAATTCATTCGAAACTGACATTGATTCTGAAGATGATATTAAACAAGGGAAATTAAAAAAAACGTTTGCTAATTTAATTGGATATCTCATTGAAAAAAGAGATAGATATATTCATGTCATCTATGTTGACTCTGTAAGCGATATACAAATTTTAATAACATAACAATTTGTTTCAATAATTGTTAAAAAAAATATAGTTTTAAATAAATGTGCATATTTATAATGTATGCTATAATTTGCAAAAAATTAAAAATTTTATATATTCATCCATTTATGTTTTTTTTCTTAGATTGGAAGACATTGTTACGGTTTCCTAAATGCGTTATTGTAAAAGCTTTATATATAAATATATATTTCATATATTTTTTTCAGAATTGTAATATTAGAAGATTTATGTTAATAAAACGATGTATTCTCATGAATGACATTTATTTATTGTTTCTATTCTTTCATTTTTCTTATAAAACTCAAAATTTAAATTCAAAATTAGTTATTTTAAAATAGATTAATACTGATATAAAATGTCAAGAAACGTATGATTTTTTCGTTACTAAATAATTTTATAAACTAATATATTTTTAGAGTTATAGAAAATGAAGTTATAATTGAAATCAAATGAATCAATCATGCAACACTGTTTTATATAGATTAATAAAAAAAATATATATTTATATTATAATATTACAAAACATACATTTTTTAATTGTTTATATAAGCCAAATTACTTATATTAATATGTAGTTTAATTATTATTTTTAATCCGTATATTGAATTTTAAAGTCAGATCCAAAGAATATGAACCCAAAACAAAAACTATAATTATATTTATTATTCTAAAGAATCGCCTTTTCTTTTATAAACATAAAAAATAAACAACAAAAATAAAATAATAAATGGTACAGGATCGGCCTTCATAAGTTTATATATATTTAATAATGGATATTTTTCCCAATAAATGGAATTTATAAAATCCTTAGTCTGTTTTTTTTGAGTATATGAATTTATAATTATTTTCACTTTTTTCTTTCTATTATTTGAGTTTATAAACTTTTTATCCTGTTTTTTTTGAGTAGATGAATTTGTAAGCTTTTTATCCTGTTTTTTTTGAATAGACGAATTGGTAAACTTTTTACCCTGTTTGTTTTGACTAGATAAATTTATAATTATTTGCATTTGTTTTTTTCGATCAGTCGGGTTTATAACTTCTTCTGTTGTTTCATTTGTATCAAACATATTTATAGCCTTTTTCATCTTTTTTTTTTTCTTCGATTTCTTTCTCCATCCAAATGGCAAATACTAACATAAAATTATGAAAAATATATAATATTTTATAGTGGGGAAATATTTTAAAAATTGTATACTTCGCAATTTTCTTTTTATTTACCTTGTACATAATAGCTAAAGCAATGGGTATTAAAATAATTAGAATTGAAAATCCCATTTTCTTGTATACGATGAGGGGATTATCACCTATTTCTGTTGTTCCACTTTTTATTACATTGGTTCCAGGATATTGAAGTGATGATAGGTCATTAGATGATGATGATTCATCTCTTAGGGCTTTTGGTTCAGGCATATCTTTATCTGATATAGAAGGTTCTATTGATTTTCTAAATTCCTCATTCACATGATTAATCGTTTTCTCAGCAAAATTTATAATTTTACCGTAAAAATTTGTTAGCGGTGGCAACACATTTTCATATAAGTTATTGCCAATACTAGTAAACATAATACTAAAATTTGAACTATACGTTTCAAATGCATTTTTAATAATATCTATATATCCCAAGGTATCTTTCCCTTTATCTAAATCTTTTTTTTCCTCCACTTTTTCTATGGATTTCACATCTATAACTTTCCATGAGGTGTTAGTTTCATTACGTATTTTCTTACAATAATCTATATCTACCTCTTTAATTTCTGGAAAAATTTTTTGGATCCTATTATCTTGTTTAAATTTCTGATAAGCACTTTTTAAAGTCAACAACAATTCACAATAATACTCATCTTCAAAAAACTTTTTTTTTCTATCAATAAGTTGATCGTATTGCTTTTCCCAATTATTAACAAATTTTAAAAAATCGGGACAATTTGAAGAATTGTGGCAATTTGAAGAATCATTGGAATAATTAATAATTGCATTACACAGCTCATTAAGTAACCCATAAAGTATACGCATTTCACCAATTTTTATATTCATTATTTTTTGGCTTTTATTGATTCTACTAAGATATTTTTTATAATGTTCATTACCTTTCATAAACGTGACATAAAATTCTGACACAGCTCCGTAGGTCCCGTGTGTAAGTAGTTTCATTTTATTACTTAACCATAGCATAATATACATGATATATTCGTTATTTTTATCATCATTTTCTATATATTGATCTTCGGCGAACAAATAATTAAATAAAAATGCAGTAGCACCGCTAACTGCTTGATTGCCAGTTCTACATTTTCCACGTCCTATTTCCTTGTCAATAGGGCAATAATACTCGTATAATTTAAATTCGACATTATTGTTCTCGAAAGAAAAATTATCAGGTAAAAAATCCTCAAATTTTTTAAATGCTTTACACTAAGAAAATATTATAAAAATTAATGAAATATTATGAAGTTTAAGTTAATTTATAAACATGAAAAACAATAAAATATAATTCATTTTATTAAAAAATGTGTATACCACATTGAGGGTCATTATGCTGGATTTTATTTTTAATCTGTAAAAAAATTGTCATAATACTATTTTGTACATAAGGAATGTATTGTAATAAAATAAGTTATCCGGTTAATGGTCTTCTATATAATTAATATATATATTTAAAGAGGTTCTATTAGTTTAATACTAAATTAGCATGCAATCATATTAGTATTAAAAAGGTATTTAATTTTTATTTATGACAATCACTAAATTTCCTTAAGAGGTTATTTATTTAACATTTTTATCATCTATATATAATACATTTTATACGTAATACAACTTTTTTAAATAATATCTTGAATAACTATATTGCACAAATTCATGGAATGTCATAAAAAAATAGATTAAATTTGTTTCATATAATAATATATTTATATTATAGATTTGCACATGAAAATAAATATATATTCGCTACTTTTTTAATAAAGAAGTTTCAAAACTTATGTTACTATAATATATAAAAAATTATAAATATATTATTACTATAACTGTTAAAAGTTATTTTAATTTATTTTATTATTTGAATGTCAAATATTTATATATGTTATTATTCTATATTGGATGTTGCATTTTTTAATATCATATCTAATAATATAAAACAAATTACTTATTTAGATTACAATATTTATAGAATAGGTTAACACTACTACTTTTCTAAATATATTATATGTAGTTCGTATTTATAATATATAATAACTTTATTTATACTAAAATGTGCTTTATTAAATAATTTTAGATGTATCTTTTTAAAACTTGGATAATATAAAAACTAATTTTAATTTACAAAAGAATCTATATGAAATTCTTTTCATGTAGTTTACTTAAATTTTATAGGTTTATAATTTTAACATTTGCTTTTTATTTAGTGGCGATAATAAATTTTTAGAAACATTATGTGAATTTCCCATGATAGTGCACATTTCTACTTATAATCTAAACATATTATATACTACATATTTTATAATAAAAAAATTAATTCAATATAGAAAAACCATATTTTTAAGAAAACTATAGAATCATTAATAAAATTAATATTATATTTTTTGGTGTTGTTAATTCTAATATTATCACATTAAAAAAATACATAGTTAAAGGTTATAATATTCATTTAATGTTTTGTGCATACAATTTTAATCTTATCTCCCGTATAATAATATATATAACTACTGTTTATCTATGTAATAGAATTAAATAAACATAATATAATTGTTCGTATTTAATAATATATTAATGTAATATTATTATTGTTGTTACTAATGATATATCACTGTTTACTACAATGAAATAATTAATGCACTCAAGAGTAATACTTTAAACCAATTAGTAATTTTCCTTGTTTCAGTGTTTTAAAGTATAACATTTTAAAAAATATATATTATCTCATAAAAACATTATATTTTAAATATATATTTATAAGTTTGTGTATATATAATAATCTAATATAAATATTATTAGTTCAAAGAAAATTAATTATTATATATTTTTTCTATATAATTTATATTAATATTTAATTATATGTATAGGCATATAATAACAACATTGTTCTACATATCATATTATTTATAATTATTATAAAAAATATTAGAAAAAATATGAGTTGAAATTTTATTAATATACTTATATTTTTTATTTTAACTATTTTAAATATAATTTATTTATACCACAAAACTATAAAGTTTAAAAATTAATAATGATTAATTTAATATTATACCTTTATAGTAAATAAATTAATATATATAGAACTATTTTTATTATTACTAATTAATTTTAATAAAAATGTAAAGGAAATACAAAAAGAAAATAATAACTACAATTAAAACTTAAAAAAATATTGTATATATAGTTTATTTTTTATGTATTACTAAAAACGTTAGAACCATACTAATAGTATATAGACGATGTTGTGTTGTCGATTATCGATCTATATTTTATGATTATCTATTATAGATTGCAATATGTTTAATTAATCTTAAAAATATATCCATTAACCTGAAGGTATATTATATTGTCGATGAACATTCAAAATGAATATAATTATATGTTATAGCCTCATATATAATACTACTATATAATTTGGTTGGGAATTTATAATTTAAATAAAAATAATAGTGACGCAAGTTATAAGCTTTACTAAATAAATTTTTCATCAAATAAAGAAACATATTGTGTTGTGCATAATTCAATATAATCACATATTAACAAGTTTTATATAATAGGTAATTATTATATAGCATAATATGAATTCATATATATTCAATATCTATATTAATATGTACAATTTAAATATTTTACTTTAATCATATTATATCGATATGAATACTCAATTATATATGTTATAACTTATGAAAAAATGCTATACAATCCCTTTCATATTAATGGCTATGCTCCTTTGGGGGTGCATATTTGTACCTATTTTCGATATTAAACATACGGATATAGTATATATATTTAATCACCATTTATAGACAAATGAATATGATCACATTATAAACAAATTAATAAAAATATAGCCCTAACCCAAAACATAGATTCCATAGAACATAGCTATAACCCACAGTATAGAACCATGACCCAAAATACGAGTTCTCCAAAATGCAACTCTAAACATAAATATGAACCATCAATATAGCTTATAATTTTATTAATAAGTGTGATTAATTTGTTTATTTATAATTATTATAAATATTAACTAAAAATGAGTAAATTCAAAATCCATTAATATATAATATATAATATATATGGACAGAAAAATGGATAAATGAATTTTTGACAAGACAAAATAAAGATAAATTAAATATATAGCATAATTATATATTAAATTAAAAAAATATATAATAATATAACAAAAAATTAAATTATATTTCATTATCATATAAAATTTAAAAGTATAACTTTTATGGCATAAAATATCAAATATATTATTTCTAATAATTTAAACATGTATAATAAAGCATAATAATAAAAAGTTGTTATTTTAATATTTTTCTTAATTTAGTGGAATGTTTATTAAATTTCAAAAATAACAAACATATGCCAAGCACGGATGGTATAAATAGTATTATTAAGCACAACGGCCCTGGTAGTAGCAAAAAAAGAAGTATTATAAATCCCAAACACGACACGATGGGTTTGATTACTTCTTTTTTTAATTTTATATTAGATTTGAATTTCATATAACGATTACTTGGTTCAATTTCGTTATTTTCAGAATTTTCCAATTGTTTAAAGTCTTCTTGTTCTGATACAGAACTATTTTCATCTTTGTTTACTATTATTTTATCATTTATCGGCTGTATTGCTAATTCATTATTCATTATATTAGCAACCTGTTTTTTTAATTCTTCTAATTCTTTTCGTAATTCATTAATTAATTCTATTGTCTTACTATCTATATTTTTTAAATCAAGTGATATGTTACTTTCTTTATGCTTATTTAAATGTGAATCTATAATATTTCGAAGGTGTTTTATTTCTTTGTTATCTTCAATACAATCACTAAGTTGACTTGCAAGACTCAAAGTTGATTTATAAAATTCATTTACATCAAATTGGTTATCTGCATCTGCTAATATCCTATTATTTCTAAAGTTTATTACATTCCTTTCAAGGTATATGCTTCTTTCATTTACATAGCGTAATTCCTGAAACGAAATGAAATATTTATTAACATATTTGTAATTAAATTTAATTGTTTCTTTAACTTAACATAGGTGTCTCGCCAATACATGAAACAACAATATAAGGCTAATGTAAAACATATAGATACGAAAACTATAATGAAATATTAATAATACAAGAAAATAATGTGTAACTTACATTTTTGGCATATTCAAAAGAACAAATAACAATTGAAAGATGAACATATTTTAAAATACTGACTCTCATTTTTAACTTTATTTATTAAATAAATGAAATAATATGTGTAGTTTGAAATAATGTTGATAACTTGATATTTATTCCAAAAATTGTAATATTTATTAGTTTTTTGTTCTAAAATTTATGAATAAATGAATATATCTAAAAAAAACGGAATTTATTTCATTTATTAACTTTTTACACTTTCTATAGAATTTATAAATGTATTGTAGTCATTTTCGGTATATTCATTAAAATTATTTATGGATATATATATTATATTTTTTTTTAAATAAATATTAATTTTTCTCTAAAAAATACGCATTTTTTAATATTTTAATTATAAAAAATATGTATGTATAATAATTTTTCCATAAAAAATATTTTTTGAGAAATTGTTATACAAATAGGCTTTAATTTAATTTATAATACATTGATGTGTTTAGTGATACAGTTTTAAAAATTTATAAACTTATATTTTTCTGTTATTGTTACATATGCACACATTAATAAATATCTATTAAAATAATAAAATATTAAATATATTTTTTTATATGAATAAATACAAACATATAATGAAAACATTAACAAAGCACCATTGTTATTTACATTTAAATAGTTTCTTATTCTTGTATTTCTCCGATTTTAAATAATACTTAATAATACTAAATATTTTATTTACCGCTTTTTTGTAAAAATATTTTTTTTCACAAATCGGTGTGTAATCATTTTATTTATATATCTATGAATATACAACATTAAATATATTATTTCTAATAAAATAATATAAAATATTCATATTTCCAAATGCAATTCAACAAATAATCAAATTATAATATTAAATCACAAAAATAATACATATAGAACCAATATATTGAATGAGATACCAATTTATTTTTATCTCAAGTCGAAAAGTGAAATACACTTAATACTATTAACTTTTATTTTCTTTATATTCATTTAACAGATGTTAATACACTTTTTGTATTTAAACAATACAATATTTTGACTTTTATAAATAATAATTAAAGAAAAAAAATATTATAATTCAGTATAATAGAAAATTTATTTTATGTTTTATTATAAAATAAGAAACAAACTATTGGCATGTGTCATATATACACAATACTTTTTTATATTAATATAAAAATTTACTATTTATTATTCTTTAAATTTATATATTTTTTTAAATTGACTTCAAATATAAGTTAATTAAATTTATAATCCTAAAGAATCACATTTTCTTTTATAAACAAAAAAAATAAATTAATAAATATACAGGATCGATCTCCATAAAATTCTATATATTTGATAATTGGATGTTCTCATCAACTAAATTTATAATTATTCCCATTATTGTTTTCGATGAATGTATTTGTAACTTACATTTCTCTGTTCACTTTATCACACAAGTTTGCAACCTTTTTCTTGTTTTTTTTTCTTTTCAACTTTTTTCTCCATCCAGCTGCTAAATACTAACATAAAAAATATAATTAATTGTTTTTTATCCATGTATAAAATATGTAGTAATATATATTTAATAATTTTATTTCTATTTACCTTATACATAACTAATAAAATAACGGGTATTGCAATAGCTATAACTGAAATTACACTTTTCAATAGAATTTCATTTATATTTTTTCCAGAATGCGTTGGTTCACTTCTTTGATAAGCTAGTGTAACGATAGGATTGCTTGGTAGCTCTTGAGTATATAGTAATGAATGTTGAATATCACTCATTTGGACGTTACCTTCAACATGTTCTTCATTAGGTAGCTCTTCCGTATCATGTGTATCTATCGATTCTTCATATGTTTCTTTTAATGGTTGTTCCGGTGGTAGTGAGGTTGGGATCGTTTCTGATGGACTACCAGAGGAGGGTAGATCGATTTCCGAAATTCCTAGTTTAAGGTTATTATCACCTGATTGAGATGTGTCAAGTTCGTTATTTGATCGAGTAAGTACGTCATTAGCAAAATCATTAAATGCAGAATAACCTTTTGTTAAGCTAGTTGATGCACTTTCATATATACGATTTCCATACTTAGTAAGGTTTTTATAAAAAGATGAAAGATGCACTTTATACAAATCAGATAAAATTTCCGACTTTAGGATCTGTTCTATACTTGGTTCTTTCTTCAATAAGGTTTCTTGTTTATCTACAGGTTGTGTCTCTTGCTCTTTATCTTGTGGTTTTGATCCTATTTAGTATTCTACTTTTGGTCCTATTTGTTGTTCTACTTTTGATCCTGTTTGGGGTTCTACTGTTGGTCCTGTTTGGGGTTTTACTGTTGGTCCTGTTTGGGGTTCTGCTGTTGGTCCTGTTTGTGTTGAAGTCTCTAAAGGTGCTTTTAATTTTGTTTGTGTTGAAGTCTCTGAAGGTTCTTTTAATTCTGTTTGTGTTGAAGTTTCTGAAGGTTCTTTTAATTCTGGTTGTGGTAAAGTCGCTGAAGGTTCTTTTAATTCTGGTTGTGGTAAAGTCGCTGAAGGTGCTTTTAATTTTGGTTGTGGTGAAGGTTTTGAAGGTGGTGAACGTGCTGAAGGTGGTGAAGGTTTTGAAGGTGGTAAAGGTGGTAAAGGTTTTGAAGGTGGTAAAGGTGGTGAACGTGCTGGATGTGATGAAGGTACTGAAGTATGATGTTGCAGTTGGTTCGATTGTGGTTGCTTCAGTTGTGGTCCTTTCGATTGTAGTCCCTTTGGTTGTGGTTCCTTCAGTTGTGCAGTTTGAGAATGTAATTTAGAACATCCTGGATCATTGAAGTTAAATTTTGTATTTTTTGGTGCAAAATATGAATTTTTTCTAGCTATCGTTGTAAGGGTTTGAAGACGCTTATCTAACATTTTATTTGTTTTTTTATTTTCATTAATAGCAAAAGTTCTAAAGTCTTCATATGTTTTTTTTAATTTGTCCAATAAATAAAGATATGAATTGCATTTAGAAACATTATTGTGAAGGTTTCTATATTGATTAAGGCATTTGTAAGACTGAATATAAAGATCCTTACTGTTGGCACCTTTTGTTTTATAATTTGCAATTGTATTACATATATGACTAAGTAACGTATAAAGTTCACGCATATGCCTAAGATTAGCATCTTTCAAACCCTTTACATTATCCAAAGTTGCCCAATAGTTATTATTTCCTATATATTTATTTAAATGCTTTTCATAGGATTCCTTTAGAGTTAATGTATTGCTATTTTCTAATCTATATAATTTATCACTTACCCACATTGCAAAATAGTCAGAGTACTTATCTTTATTTATTTTTGTTAATTCCTTAAATAAATAACCACCCAAAGCATTAATTCGCTCATTATTGTTTGTACATGATTTATTACGACAATATTCTTGGTATAAACGAATGTTAGAATTAAATTTATTTTCATTAACTTTTTCCTCGTTAAAAAGCTTATCACCTTCAAGAAATAACTCACACTAAGAAAAAATATATATAAATTAATAAAAATATGTATTAATGCAAATTTTATTGAATAAGATTTAATGTGATTTGTAGACAAAACAAACACAATAAAATAAGGGATATACATATTTTATTTTAAAATATAATAATTTACCATTCTTTTGTCCCCCATTGTAATGGGATTTTGTTTTTAATCTATAAATTGATCTATATTATTTTTATATAAAATATATATACTCTAACAAAATAGGTTAAACTGTGACTTTATTTCTCTATATAAAATTTTCAGCGGTTAAACACATTATTAGTATTATTCTCACGAATAATATTAATTTTAAATTAATATACATAATATAATGAAATAAAACTTATATTCACTTTTATTGCAATTTATATAAGTATCATTATTTTGTAATTTGTTTGAAACATTTTTATCATATCTATAATATCTCTATTTTTAATAATATTTGGAATAGTTTCATTATATAATATTGTGGAACCTTTCAATGAATTTAAATAAAATATCTCTCCTAACTATTATATGATTATGCACAGAAATCTATCCAATCTCTATATTTATAATAATGAATCCATCAATTTTATATTATTATAAATATATAATTAGAATTGCATTATTAGAAATTCATTATTATTATACTTGTTAAAAATGTATTTGGATCTAATTATTTAAATGACATGTATTGATATACATTATTATTCAATGTGAAATATTACGTCTTTTTATATTATTTTTAATAAATATAAAATGTTATTTGTGTTTAAATTTAATATTAAGAAATAGTTTAATATTATCCTTTTTCTAAATGAATGACATATAATACATTTAATTATCTTAATTAATATATATATATTAACAATTCATTTTAGAATATGTATTAACTTTGTTTATATCTTAACATTTCTTTATATATAAATATAATTAATGAATAGTTTTGAGTACCTATCTTATCTATATTTTAAAATTAAAAAAACATAATATACAAATTAAGTTAATCTAGCTATTGCAATTAAAATAGATCATGGATATGAATTAGTTTTTGGACAGTAGTTAGTATATATAAAATGTATATTATTCTCTTCATTCTTATTATCTATTTAATATATAAATGATTAGGAAATATATTTTAAACAATAAAGAAAATAATATAATAGTTTTCGTGCATTTTAATTTAAATATATTAATTTTTACTTTAAAATGGTATTCATACTTTGGTTGGAATAATGAATTAAATTGAGAAGCAATATAACATGTGTTACCATTTTAAGTACATATTTATACTTATAACTTAAAATATATTATGTATTGTATATTTTATAATAAAACGTTATTTAGCTTTATAAATAAAAAACTATATTTTTAAGGAGAGTTATATAATCGTTAATAGAATTATTATTATTTTGTATGGTAGTGTTAATTCTAATATTAGCACATTAAACAAATACTAAGTTAAAATTATAATATTTCATTTGATCTTGTATGGATTCTATTTTAATCTTATCACCCGTTTAATAATATATATAATGAATTTATACCTATATAGTGTATCAAATATAAATAATAGATATATTCTATTAATACGCTAACTTATTGTTATTACTATTATTATGTTTCTGATATGTCACTATATATTACAGTGAGATAATTAATGCGCTCAAAAGTAATACTTTAAACCAATTAGTAATTTTACTTGTTTAATTGTTTTAAAGTATAACATTTTAGAACATATATTATTTCATAATAACAATATATTTAAATTATATATTTGTGAATTTGCATATATATAGTAACATAATAAAAATATTATTAGTTCAAATTAAATTAATTATTACATACTTTTTCTATATACTTTGCATTAATATATAATTGTATATATTTTCAAAATTTAACATATTTCAGTTTTAGGCATTTATACAATATTATATATATTAGAACAATAACGTTAATTTTATATATCTAGTTGTTTATAAGTATTATAGCAAACTATAACATTAAATTTTATTAATATATTTATATTTTATTTTTTAACAATTTTAAATGTAATATTTTTATATCTCAAAATTATAAAGTTTAAAAATTAATAGTAATTAATCTAATATTATACCTTTATAGTAAATAAATTAATGTATATAGAATTATCTCTATTATTTGAATTTAAAATTTTACCTTAAAATGAAACTATATATAATCGAAAATTAAAAGGATTGTATACATATATTTATAATGCAGTTTTTTATTAATATGCATATTTTTATTGTATTATTAAATATGTTAGATGCATAAAACATCTTTTATAGACATCGCTGTATTCTCGAATATCGATCGATATATCATGCATCTATATTTTATGATTACCTATTATATATTGGTAATATGTTTAATTAATCTTAAAAACACACGTATTAATATGAATGTATATTGTAACGTAGATGAATATTCCAAATGAATCATCTTATAATTCATACTCAACATCATATATATTGCATTATTACAGTTCACTTGGATAATCCGGTTTAAAGTCAAATAAATTTGATAAAAATAATAAGTTTTACTAAATAAAACGTTTCATCAAATAAAAAAATATATTGTGTTGTCAAAATTCAATATAGTTATGGGTTAATAACCCTTATATAATAGATAATAAGGGTTCTTATGTATAGTTAGCCAAAAATTAGCAATAAAATGCAAAATATAAAGTTATTATATTGCCACATTTAATATATATGAACGAATTATATGAAAGTATTATAACTTATGGAAAATATGTTATGAGACCCTTTTCATATTGATGGATGTGTCCATATGGGGGTGCATATTTGGACTTCATTTCGAGATTAAACATATATAGGTGATACACATATTTAATTAGCATTTACAGACAAAAAATATTATCAAATTATAAAAAATTTAATTACAATATCCCTTGACCCCTAACTCTAAACACATATTCAGTGAACGAAATGGTAACCCATAGTACAGAACCCTGATCCATAAAGCATGAACACCTCGGCATTAAGAAATTATAATTAAAAAATAAATTAATTTTATGCATTATATATTTCGATTTTAAAACTTTATGTTTCATTATTTTATTTAATTTTATATATACTATGATGTGCTATTAAAAGGAATTTATAATTTGCATTAATTTATAAAAAAACATGGAGATCAATATTATTACCAATAAATAATTATTATAAAATTAATAATTTTGCTATAAAAAATTTATTTAATAAATTTCGGTTAAAATTGGTGAAAAATAATTACAGAAAGCGTGATTTACCATTATATATATTTTATGATGAATTAGTAGCATTATTATTGTGTTAGTAGATCCTGTAACCATGCATAAAATTAACTGTAACTCTTAGATTAAATTAATTTTTTTTAACATTTACAAGTGAAAGGCATTTGTTTATACTAAAAATAAAACATCATATAAAAACTGAAAAAAATAAATGGAAAGAAATAACAAAATTAATATTTTTATATAATTATTATAATGTATTTCTGAAACAACTGTTTATTCGTTAATATGTTTATATATAATGACGATATTCAAGTTATATATACCAAAATTACATTATAACTAATATATTTTTTTATTTTATCTTTCTAGTTTTATATTTCAAAATATCGACTCCCTATTATGCAACACATATATTGTTTTTTTCCGATGTGTGTATAAATAATTCCACGTTATGTGTATTTCATAAATTTTAATTCTAATTTCCGTTTGCCAAACTATAAAGATCAAAATTTTGTATATTCATAATTAATATATAATTAAAACTACTTTTTTAAATATATAATATTTAATAAATTAGGACCATAATATTTTTGTTACTCATTATTTGTAAGAACTTAGATGACTTTTCTCCTCTTATAATAAGCCCAATTAAATAAAAACAGATCAAATTTATAACACCTGATCAAAATGTGCAAATCAAATAATCCGATTATATAAATTTGCCTTTAAAGAATTTTATAATTTGATTATTTAAATATTTATCTAAATATATTTTTAAATATTTATGTTTTATTTTTATATAAATATTATTTTTTTATAATTTTTTTGAAAGGCTTTTGCTTCAACTTTAATTATAATATACAACTTTTTTAGTCTCCATTTTTTTAGTCTCCATTTTTTAGTCTCCATTTTTTTAGTTCCTATTTTTTTGGTTACCAAGTCCAAAATGAATAAAGGGCGCATGAAAATCGTTTTTGCTATTTTAGTCGTATTCACATATGTGAGTAATAAAGCTCTTGGAAACAAGACTATTCCAAGGTAAACATCTTTAACTAATCCTCTGTAAGGAAATAGGCAACATGCATAACTATATACTAAATGTGTCATTATGAAAATATTATATGGATATTTGTGCAAATATATAATGTATGATCCTTGAAAAGCCAAAAAATCATCTTATAAATACATTTATTATTTTTTTTATAATTCTAAAATAGCATACGTCCTGTTGTTCATAATCCGGATGAACTATATAAACAAAATATGCACCTATTATGCACAAATCCTGAAGAAGCTCAACAAGCAGCTGAAGTCATGGATGAAGCTCGAAAAAGGTTCCTTCACTATGCTACGAGTAATTACAATTACAATTTATATGAAAATTATAGTGAAAATGCAAGCTCATATTTTAGGAAATATAAAAATCATACAGACATTGGAAAATTTCATATTAAAATTTACTATCCCCATGCGGTATAAATTAACGAACATAATTTTTTAAGTTATAAAATTAAGTTAAATAATTACATATTTACATTTTTTTTATTACCTATAGTATGATGAGATAGTAAATATTTTGTGGGACCCCAATGGTCCAAAAAAATACGATTCTGACTTGATTAGTGGTATATAAAAAAATAATTAATTAATCAATTGAATATGGGATTATCACTATATGTATTCCTTGTTTTATTATAAATGATATATATTATTTTTCTTTGACATTTTATTAATTTTCATAATATTTTAATTTACATGGTGTAAAATTATAATTTTTTAGGAAAAGTTGTCCGTGTATACGATCCAAATTTATTAATGATACAAAAATCTCAAAGATGTTATACTACGTTGTTTAATAGATATTTTTATGCTTTATCTGCAAAATATAAAGTAAGGAAATTTGTGTTTTCTTTTACCCCTCAATAAATCATATTTTTCATATTATTGAACTATTTTATAAAATATATTTTTTCTCGTTTTTAGGTATCTGAAGACACAACTATAATTGTCATGGCTTCAGCAAATATAAATGATCACAACAAGAAAAATGTAAAAAAATATGAAAACGTTATCGTAACAAGTGCGAATTCGTTCAAAACTGATGTTGATTCTGAAAAGGAAATTAGAAAGGGGAAATTAAAAAAAATGTTTGTTAACTTATCTGGATATCTCATTACAAAACATGACAAATACGTTGAAATTATTCATATTGACTCTGTAAGCAATATAAAAATTTTTATAACATAATAATTTTATTTCATCATTTATTTTGTTATACCAATTTTACCATTTATAAAAATATCCAATATTTCTATAAATGTATATATTTATAATATATACTACTCGTTCCCAATAAATTGAAATAATTCCTTTTATATATTTATCCAATTTTGCGTTTTTTTCACAGGTTAGTGATAATATTCCCATAGCCTCAGAATGGTATATATTATTAAGTAAATCAGAAAGGATGGGAATCCTTCTTGACTTAGATAATTACATTGATGATAAATATACATTTCCTCCCAAATCTCTGTGATTGGCTATATGTTTTGATGCATATATTAATATAAACAATTTGTGTTCATGGGTTATTTATATTTTAATCATCACCATGAAAAATATTTTTTATTTTTAACAAAGTTCTTTTTTATATAAATTGTTTATGTCTTTTAATGTAAAGATGCATCATGTGTATATAATTTTATGAACAAATCAAATATGAGTGATAATTCATCAAAATTTGTTCTTACGATCGGCCTATATGTTAATGTCTATCGAAAAAATGTGATAAGCATCTATGCTTGTACTCATTTTATCTTCATTATTTTAATTATTCCCATATATCTCATATTTATGTTCAAATTTGCTATTTCAAACACAAATATCATAAGTATATCAATCATCATCCTCAAATTAATATATGAATGGTTTATTCCTCTTTAATATTTTTATTTATGTTCTTAAATTTTACTTTTAAAACAATTACAGAATCCAAATAATAAATGTTGATATGCAAATGTTAAAAAATATGTATTTTTTATACATTCACAAATTGTGCAGCGGTAAAAATATTTTAAAATACTGTATTTTATAATTTCCTTATTATTTACCTTATGTACAATTCATAAACGAATTTATATTACAATAAATGTAAATGAAATTAAAATTAGTATATTTTTTATCAATGAACTTTATAATATTGATTCCAATCCTTGTGATAAATGTAGGATGTTATTTCCAGTGAAAATTCTGGGAATTTTTACATTTATCATCATTTCTAGAATAATTAGTTTTTAAATTATTATAATGATATAATAGTTAGTACATAAATATGTGGATTGGCTTCAATATTATTATATTTGTCTACAAAATTACTGCGTGTTCACAGTTTTTTTTGGTGTCTGAAATTTCCTTCGTATTATTAGTATACATATTACATAATAATTTACATAAATTATAAAATTTAGACATTTTTAATATCAATAATTATCAAATTTTTATTATCTATGAGATCTTAAAATGTTTATGCCCGTATCATTTTCCATGTATTGAGCATAGAAATCGTTTAAATTGTGGAAATGATTATATAACTTTTGATTTAATACATAAATTAAATATGCATATATTAAAGTATAGATAAATATTTAAAATGTATTTTATTATAATATATAGCATCATATATAAGATGTTATTAAAATTCGTTTGGGGAAAATTGCAATTTAAAATTAAAAGTTGTGACATGCAAATAAGATATTTTGTTAAATAAAAAGATTGGTTATATAAAATAAGAATATTATATATTTTGATGAACACATTTCGTAGATCAGACATTCTCAATATAAGAACTTTTATATATGGATAACCCTATTTAGTATTAAAATATAACAAATCGGTGTATACTTTGACCATATTTAATATGTATTAATATTACTATGTATGTATTATAATTTATGAAAAAAGTATTTTGCATTTATTTTCATATTAATAATTATGCCTTTTTTCTGTTGAAGGCTTATACTTCATCACAAGGTTATAAATTGGGGGATGTGGCATATATAATTTTTCGTTTAATAATTTATTATCAATATATATTTAACGAAATCGCATATATAATAAATCTTATCAAATTATAAAAAACTAATAAGAATATATCCTTGAATACCAACCAAAAACACAAATTCAGAAAACACAATTATAACCTTGAACCCTAAACCTTGTCCATCAACAAATCTAAATTATCTCAATGATATCGATAAAGAAGTTAATATGAAAGAAATGTTAGAAAATACAAGATCAATCGAAACTGACATTGATTATGAGGAAGCGTTAACCATATTGGGTACTAACATAGTCAAATTTGTAATTAAAAAAGGTGATAAAGACGAAGCTGATGTTAATTAATCAACGCTGTAAGAAATATCAAATTCTAATAATATAATAATTTTATTCTCATTTTAACATTTATCTAAAATGTAGTTTCTGTATAAGTTATATATTTTATGATATTCAAACAACAAAATACTGAAATATTTTATATATTTATCCATTTTTTTCGTAGATTTATAATAATGACTGTTTTGTCGATTTTTTCCACGATAAAAAAGATAGAGGCCATAAATATGTATATATTATACGCTTAGAACAACGCATTTGATCTAGTAAAGAATAATATGCCCCAAGTAAAAATGTTTCAACACCTTAATATTGTAATACATATATTAATAAAATTAATTTATGTTCATACATAATATTTATTTAAATTACCACCGCAATATTTTTATCGTTTTAAAAATGATTACTTAGTATATAATTTGCCACCTTTTTTTTATTAAAATATATTGAATGTATTTAATTTTGTGACTAAATCAAATAATCAATGCTATAATTCAATTGTATTCTCTGTAGGATTGTACTTTATATTAATTCGATTACTTTTTTTAGCGTTAAAAAATTATATTTCGTATTTTTATTATTTTCTTTATTTTTATTATTATTATTATCATAAAACTTAAAATTTGTTAATAATTAATTATCTATCAATATAGAAATATCATAAAATATATCAATCATCATCCTCAAATTAATATACTTATTTACTTTTCTCTTTATTATTTATATTTTTGTCCTTAAATTTTGTCTTTGAAACCGTTTATAGAATCTAAATAATAAATACTAAAATAAATATATTAAAAAAATGTATTTCAATTTTGTCGACTCAAATATTGTATTACCAAAAATTTGCTTATAAGATATTTATGACGAATCAAATTTTATATTTTTATGGTAAATAAATAAAAAAAATATAAAACTTCTATTTTAATACAAATTAAAAAATTAGCAGAAATATAAAATAAAAATTTTAAAATAATTTCCTTTTTTTTAAAATAATAACTTTTAAAAAATATTCCCCTAAAATGGTAAAATTTATGCATAGTGCTATATGAGCATACTATATTATCGTTAGGAAATAAGAATCATTATGATCTAGAATAAATATTTATTTTAATGGGTATTTTTCAATTATTTTAAATACGTTTTTTTTTTTTTTTTTTTTTAAATAAATATATTCTCATAAATAAAAATATTAAAAAATTATTGATAAAAATATTTTGGAAACCACATAACATAAATTAGTAAATTAACAATTTTAATTTTATTATATATTTTTAATATAAAATATTCTTATAAATTAAATATAAAATTGTAGTTATATTTATTTAGTATTAATTTATAATACAATTGTAATAAATATAACCATTAACTATGTTTTAGATTAATATAATCAGATGAATACCTTACTCCGTGTAAATATATATATATATATATATATAGTATATATATATATATTGAACTTATTTTATTTATATTTACATTAATTTTATATGCAAAGAATTAAAATAATTTCAAAAAAACAAAATTACATAATATAATAAGGAAACAGTATAAAATAATAATAATATTTATCTTATACACGACCAGCGCGTGTAGTTATACAAAACTATATGCAAATGAGAAATAATAAAAATCAGAAAAATCATCCCTCAAATGCCATTATTCCATATGTTAAATTATTGTTATTTTTTTATATAATTTATATACAAAAATATACTAAAAGCGTAAGAAAAAAACAATATTTTAATGTAAATTTTAAAATTTGAACCATATATTTTTGTGATTCTCTAAAAATAATTATTATTCTATTAATTCATTTTATAACATCATTAACATTTACATTATTTTATTAGGTTATCAATGAAAAAAATGCATATGAGAACATACTTGGAAATGTATCAGGCCTAAGACCCCAAAGGGTATTAACAGAATACGGTAGAGGGAAAACTAATATCTTTCAAAGAATACATAATGAGGTATCATAATAATAACAACTATAATACTAAGTTTACATTAGTTTATATAAAAAAATGATAAATAAAACTACTATATTTAATTTTAATAAGTTCACAATACGTATTATATACATAAATCATATATATTCTCGCATATTATCAATTTACAGGATTATTATGATATTTTAGGGGTTACAAAAAGTGCAGATCTTGATCAAATAACCAAAGCTTATAAAAGATTAGCTATGAGATGGCATCCGGATAAGCATACTGACGAGAATGATAAACTATATGCTGAAGAAATGTTTAAGAAAATTTCAAGCGCATATTCCGTGTTATCCGATGAACGTCAAAGGAAAATTTATGATACATATGGTATTGAGGGCATAAAAGGGAATGTAGACAGTTTCAAACCATTTTATCACACCGAGTATTTCAATAAAATTATAAGTCCATTGAAAAACTTTTCGTTTATGACATTGATTAATGATAAGTATAACGAAATATCTAACTTCTTACATAATATCGAATATAAACCGTTTTCTTCTTCAAAAACTAGAAGTAAGAATATATATGCATATATTTATATATAAACTAAAAAATATAATATTAAAAAATGTATAAATTATAATATTGTGTGTGCTAAATGAGATATTTCATAAATTAAAACCAAACGAATATTATATACAATAATACGATGATAAAAATATTATGCATATCACTAAAAATAAACGTTATTACATACACACGATGTTAATATATATTGTATACATTTTTCCCTTAATTTTTATATTAAACGCAGACAATAATATTCCAGGTTCACGTGAAATAACGCTTGATTTAACATTAGAAGAGTTACATCAAGGGTGCAGAAAGGAGTATAAAATTGTCAAAAATGTGTTCGTTGGAGGAACACCTTTTCAAATCGATAAAGTCCTTACAATTGATATTAAACCCGGATTGAATAATAACGATTTGATTACGTTTCATGGGGAGGGCGATCAAGTATCTCCTTCATCACTACCAGGCAATGCTATTTTCAAAATTTCTACAAAAAAACATGATACCTTTATCAGAAGAGGCAATAATTTGATATATAAACACCATATAACCTTAGAACAAGCTTTAAAAGGTTTTAATTTTTCTGTAAGATCATTGGATAATAAAGATATAATTATAAATGTAGATGATATTGTTGGTCCTAACTCAAAAATGATCATACCAAATGAAGGAATGCCATGTATGGACAATCCAAATAATAAAGGAGATATAATAATTGAATTTATACATATGTATCCCGAAACAATGTCCGAAGAAGAAAAGGCAGCCTTAAGGGACATTATTAATAGTACAAATAATAAAAATACATCTTCTTAATATGTTTTTGTAATAATTTAAAACATGCACTATATAATATAGGATGCATGTCATTGAAGTTTATTATTAAAATATATATAATATTCTAAAAATAAACATTTTCCTCATTATCTCAAAAAAAGTACTCTAATTAAATAAACCATTTGTCAATTTTGATTATTTATTTTTTATTCGTTCTTAATTATTTGCATACTTTGTGTTAATTTTTATTTTGTTTGTGTTTTTTGAAATTATTCGTGTCAAACTTAAAATTAATTGAATAAAGATAATATATTAATAAAAATTTATAAATAATAGTATTATATTTTTATTTGCGGTGTTTTATGAGGATCATAGAAAATATTTAAGATATAAATGTTATCTAAAAATAACATATTTTTCTTAAATATGCATTTAATACTCAAACTATATAACTATTGCGCCGATTAAAAGTTTTCAGCTATATCATAAAAATATAATATATATGTGGTTAAGTAAAAACCATTTCATATAATTGTTTTACAGTTTTGTAACACAGGAAAATCAATAAATGTTGTTATTAAGTTAAAAATTTCAATAGACTTACTATAATTTATAAATATATTGAAAAGGATGGATTAATTAAATGTTATTTGCTAATACTAATTGACTATTTAATACAATTTAAATTATTTTTATGACTCCATTCTTATTGCTATTACAAAATTTAACCTTAAAACTTTGGTTATCGTAAAAGTATTTAAAATAATATTCAGGGAATCAAAGAATATATATAATATTATTAATGGTGATATTATTTTTAGTGGCAAACACCTCAAATACATATCAAGAATTCCTATATTACGGGTGTATATACACAAAGCCCGAAATATTGCAAAAAGTATTTTTTTTATTTGTTTTATTAATGATTTTTAAATAATGTTTTAATTAATCACATACAATAACTATTAATTAATAAAAATTATAACCTCTTTTTACATATTTATTAAATATCTAAAAAGTGATTCTAACTAACACATAATGAGAAAATAAGCAACATAATACGGATAGGAATTAGAATATTAAAACATAATTAGTATTCTTAAAAGAAGTAAACTTAATCAATGATATAACCGATTAAATTAAATACTTTCAAAAAAAATTATCAACAGTCATGTAATAAATAAAAAACATATAGAATACATATATTACATAACTCAATGTTTATTGATCATATTAGCATAAAAAACATCATATATATTATCCAAAAAAAATTAATAATAAAAATATAAAAACAATTAAATTACAAACATTAGCTAAATATTTAGTAAAAAATGTGAAAATTAAGAGCAATAATATACAATCATGTTTAAAGTATAACATATCGTTACTATTTTGTTTGATTAACAAACACATACATATATATAATATATAACATTGCTATAAACAAATAATAATATATATTATATATACATAGTGTTAACTATATCCAAAATAGTATTCTCCTTCAATTATGAAAAAAATATCTTATAATCGTGATCCTCTATGGGAAACAGTGTTATTATATATTTTTGGACGTATTGCATTTAAAATAAAATATAATATCAATAACATAACAATAAAATATGAAAAAATTAATATTATAAAAGCATTTGCTATTCCTCGAATATAATTTGACTCAATTTTTTTTTTTATTTTATCTAATATTACTCTATAAAAAGGTTGCTTTTTCACTTTTCCCTTTCCCTTTTCTTTTTCTTTTTTTTTTTCTTGTATTTTTATTTTCTCTTTTAATTCTTGTTCTTTTGGTTTTACTTTTTCTTTTAATTTTTCGCGAATCGCTATTTGTGCTTTATTTTTTAATTTTTTTTGGTCAAGTATTTTTACATTCGCTGTTGGCTTATTTTTATTTTTGGGTCGTTTTTTTGTTAAAGAATTAATTAGGTCAAAACCATTTTTTATTTGATTTAAATTGGAGATTATTGTTTTATTATGTATGCCCTTTTCCTTCTTCTTCTTATTTGTATTTAATTTATTTAAACCATGATCACTGCGCGGAATATTCTTTAGCTTATCGTTAGTTTCCTCTTTTTTATTTTCTCTCTTTTCAACAATTTGTGGTATTGTTTCTATGGAAACATTTTTTTGATCTGTGTAATCATGCTTTATTTTAGGTAAAATGGTCATTCCATCTTTTCTTTGAAATGTCGATTTATTAAGGACTCGATTCATATCTGGATTAGGATATAATTTAATATATTCATCAAAATTATAAATATCATCAACTTTGTTTATAAACTTTACTTCTTTATGCATACTAATATCTCCATTCACTTTTTTATTATTCAATTTAATTTTATTATCAGAAAGAACCTTTTTATCTTCTATTATTGGTTTGAGTTCTGATTGTTTTTCTTTTTGAAAACCATATAATATCTTTGAATCGTGAATTTTTGTACCATTATTATTGTTCTTATTATAACTATTTGTTTTTAAAGAATCTAAATTTGTTATTCTTTGTATGTCTCCATAGTTTGTATCAATATTTTTTAATACTTGTTTATTTTTTATATCGTAGGGATATTCTATATTGTCTATATCATAATATTCAGGGAATATATTAATTCCAAACTCTGAGGATATATTATTATTTTCTAATTTCGCATCTCCCCCATGGAAGTATCCTTCATTGTACAAGTGTATACCTTCTGTGGAATATGATAAGTTTCTTTTATATCGCATTACTTCTGAAAATTCGCTATTTTCATGTTCGTTATAATTCTAAATATAAATAAAAATATGTTGCATACATTGATGAGTTATTAAAATCCATGTAATAGAAAGTTACATACGAATATTCATTTATTGCGATATAAATTACATAAGCATGTGTATTCATACAGTAATAATGTATAATATTAAGAAGATAAATAACAGTTCCAAATGGCATAAAATTTGTATAAGTCAATACTAATTAAATTTTTTACTTACCCATTCTATTGTACTCCTGAATATAAACAACAATGTTCCAAATAAAAAGACTTTATTAAATAAGTGGAATATATATATTCCTTCAAACTTACAACTTCTTTTGAAAGTTTTCATTTTTTTGTGCATATAAGTACAGTTTTATTTTAGTATATTATTATAGTTAAAAAGTTAATTATATAATATCATTCTCCTCTATGAATTCGATGTTATCCATTATTATTATTGCTAAATACTTTTTATGTAAATCGCTTTATATATAAAATTACATTTGAGGTTTTTTAAATTACAAGGGCTAATATAATTATATTGAAATCTTTAAAAAAATATATAACTAATAATAAAGTGTTATTTATATAATTCACTGTTCATCTTATCAGATAATAGAGAAATAAATATTGGGGGGGGGAACTATATTTTCAATGTTTAGCTCCTTTAAATATATTATAATTTATAATAAAGCATTTTAACCCACACATTTATATAAATATAAATATACCTAGAAAATATTTATCATTTTGTATAGCTAAATGTATATATTATTTTTTTATAAAATAATATAGGCATTTTTTAAGTATAAAAATTTAAGCTTTATTTAGTGAATATCAAAAATTAAATTTGGATTTTATTTTGTCGTATAATACAAAATATTTGTTTATGTATATAGTCCTGGAAATAATTGATCAATATTAACTTTTTTGTTATTTTTCTTTTTTATTAATTATAATTATAATTTTTATAATGTTTTTATTTTATTTTTTGGGTCTTGTTATTTTATTTCCCGATTGAATAATTTCTTATATATCGTAAATTTTGAAAAGTATCTATTTAAAACTTATATACTTACAATTTCAAATAAAACATTTGTGCACATATAAAAATTATTTATATTTTACAAAAATATTTAAAATTCCCATCGAAAATTGCAAAAAATATCCAAAGATTTAAAATATCAAAAAAACGGAAATATCGGAATAATTAATTTTTCTATTAAAACAATTTATTATATATATAATATGCTTTTAGGAAATCAAATTTACAATTGAGTTTTATTTCACAGCTTAGTGCATTTAATAAAATGACAATTTTCAATTTATTTTAAGGCGTGATAAAAAGAATATTAATAAAAATGAAAAATAGCACCTCAATGCATCATAAGTTATGCTTAAAGATATTTTATGCCTAATATTATATATTTATGTAGATCCTCCTTTTTATTTTGATTTTCTAAAAATACTTTATTGATTTTTTTTAAATGGCATAAAACTAAAAAATAACGTTATTTCTAAAAATAATAATAATAAGGATAAGGCACTAAAGGGTAACTTATATACACACACACATATATATTATATATATATATATATATATATATAGAAAGGCGATAAAATTGCGCATATACCCCATCCCTAATAATTTACATTTCTCCATATATTGAAACTTCTCAAGTTTTTTTTTGTTTGAAGCAAAGCTATTGATGATTCTATATGTTTATATAAAGTATAACCATTACACAGAAAGAAAAAAATATCCTATGATTTAGATACTTTCAATAATAAAAATATGTTTATATAATTTTCATAAAGAACCTTCATATAGCTACGTAAAGTAAATAAATACATAATATATATATAGTTACATATTGAAATTATAATTATAACATCATTAATAGGGAGAATATATTATTAATTTTCATGCTAATTAGAATGAAAATAATTTTTAATCAATTTCATAATAAATATATATATAATTACATTGATATATAACCTTCCATTCGCACAAATCCATATTTTATTAAAATATGCACACCTTACATTTATAAAAATCTTAAAAAGTACCTAAAAAACGAAAAAAAATATATTAAACTTATATGCACTACCATATGATGAAATTAAATATAATTCTTTGAAATTGCTTTAGAAAACCATAATATTAGATAAACAGATATATGCATATATATATTGTAAATAATCCAACAATGGCACTATATATTAGATTATAATCCCAAAGTGCAAATTTATGAAAAAAAAAAATAAATTATATAGCATATATTATATACATTATACATATCCACATCACACCCATATATATCCATGTTTGTGCATTAAATAAATATAATCTCCATTATATTATTTGGGAAAATTAGCTATTACTATATATTCTTATTAAACAAATTAAAAAAATGGATTAAGGTAAAACAATACATATCGTCTTATGGGGAATATACAATTGCATATATATAATGCATTAATTATAATATTACTCAATATAAAAATATATTTGTTAAAAGGAAATTAATTGATATAAAGATAACAAAATATAAATATATTATTTAATCATGTTAATATAATAATACCTTAAAATATAGTGTCATCACCGAATAAAATTGTCTTAAGCATTATATAATATGCATATGCAAATATATGGTTACCAAATTTGATTACGACCATTGTTATAAGTCCCTTTCTACGTGTTTCAAACAAGCGATATATGTATACGTAATTTTACCGTTACATTTGTTTTGGTTATCTATAGATAAATATATGTAATAATACAATAAATCATCAACAAAGACTTATTTTTTTGTAGTTTTATCAATTTTTTAATAATAAAACATCAAATACGAATCTTATATAAATTTAAGTTATTTTCAAAATAAAAAATAATGTTCAAGGATATTATACGATTCTAATTTAATATAATATAATATTAACATGCAATATAGATAATATCGAATTCAATTACAAAAATATATTACAAAACCAAAAAATGCATAATAATAATGACTGTATTATTATAATTACATAATGTGATCATATAACGGATTTGAAAAAGTATATATATGCGTGTATATTTTATTTAATAAACTGATTATACCACATATATATGGAAAATAACAAAAATTGAATAAAATAATAAATAAACAACACAACAAATTAGCACCCATATTGAAAACATTTTGTGCATAAATATTTTATAAAAATTTATCCTATTCATATATAAATATTATAAATGAATAGACATAAATAAATTAATAGACAAATAAATTTATATCTATACATATTTTTCTCTCAAAATTAAAAACAAACAACTATTGAATTATAGACGTCTAATATTTTATATGTTTTCTCATTTTAATTGGAGTCAATTTCATTTTTGGTTTTTTATATCATTCTGTTATATCTACAAGTTCAATTTCCTTCTTTTTCTTTTTAGATCTAAACCATCGAAAACAACTTGTATTTTTCAAGTATGTTTCATATATAAAATAATATAAAATGGCTAACGATAATACTAAAAGGAGGAATGCTACAGATGGAATACCAATTAATATATTAACAATTCCTCCAAGTGTTGTTATAATGGCTCCACCTAGCGCCAACTTTACTTTTACACGCTTAAATTGTTTTTTAAAAAATGCTTTTGCACTTTTATCGGACTTTCCATCTTTTTTATCTTTTTTCATTATTGAAGTAATATTTTCACCAGACATATTAACAATCTCTCTTATAGGGGCGGGGACAATATCAGAATTAAAAATAGTTTCAATTACTTTTTCTTTAACTACATCAGATGTTTTTTCAATACCAGAAGCTATACCCCCTATTGTATCACCAACAGTATCTTTAATAGTATTTCCGATTTGGGGAATGATCTCAGTACCAAGAGTGTTCACACTATCTTTAATATTATCTTTTATATCATCTACCTGTGTTTTTAATTGTTCGGTTTTATTAGCTACTTCATTTTTTATTTTTTCGGTTTTATTCGATACTTCATTTTTTATTTTTTCGGTTTTATTCGATACTTCATTTTTTATTTTTTCGGTTTTATTCGATACTTCATTTTTTATTTTTTCGGTTTTATTCGATACTTCATTTTTTAATTGTTCGGTTTTATTCACTACTTCATTTTTTATTTTTTCGGTTTTATTCACTACTTCATTTTTTAATTGTTCGGTTTTAGGTTTAACAGAATTTTCAATATTATCATTTAATATTTCAAGATTATTATTTAATGTTTCAATAACCGACTCTGTAATATCTGAAATGTCTATTTCCCCTGTTTTTACAGCTTCTACCTTATTTAATATTGAATCTGTAATATTTTTTATACATGGTTTGATGTCGGTATCAATTGTTTTTAACGTTTCTGTAGTATTTTCTTTTAATACATTCATGCCTTTTTTCATTGAATTATTTACAATTTTAACACCACTAGAAACATTTTTTTCAATAACATCCAATGCAGGGTTCTCCTTAAATTCAACTTGATTTAAATTAATAAAAATTGAATCTGTTAATGATTTAGTATAATTTGTTACCTCTTGTACCACCTTTAATAATGATAAATTTTCACATTTATTATTATCATGTTGTGTGTTTTTTGTCATAGATGTTTCACCTTTAATGCTTGAAGGATTAGGTGGGATCATAATAGGAATTTCCATTTTCATGATATTATCTAAATTTGTTTTATTATATGCATCTGATTTTAAATTTTCAGAAGCATTTCCAGATAAATGAAGTTTTGATTCTGATGAGTCCATTTTATGAATATAAATACATGAATTAGGTGCATTTGTTTGAAGTATTTCTTTAGAAATATTTGAAATTGTCTCTGTGCTCTCATTTTTATTCAATTTTGCATGTCTATCTCGATGCCTTTTTTGAATCATTTTAATAAATTCAGTTGGAGATTTAGTTAGATTTCTATATGCAGATGGTTTAGTTAATTTATTTGAAGATTTAGTTATATCGCTATCTGTGGGTGTTTTAGGTAATTCAGTTGAAGATTTAGTTATATCGCTATCTGTGGGTGTTTTAGGTAATTCAGTTGAAGATTTAGTTATATCGCTATCTGTGGGTGTTTTAGGTAATTCAGTTGAAGATTTAGTTATATCGCTATCTGTGGGTGTTTTAGGTAATTCAGTTGAAGATTTAGTTATATCGCTATCTGTGGGTGCTTCAGGTAATTCAGTTGAAGATTTAGTTATATCGGTATTTGAGGATGCTTTAGGTAATTCATTTAAAGATTTAGTTATATCGGTATTTGAGGATGCTTTAGGTAATTCATTTAAAGATTTAGTTATATCGGTATTTGAGGATGCTTTAGGTAATTCATTTAAAGATTTAGTTATATCGGTATTTGAGGATGCTTTAGGTAATTCATTTAAAGATTTAGTTATATCGGTATTTGAGGATGCTTTAGGTAATTCATTTAAAGATTTAGTTATATCGTTATCTGTGGGTGTTTTAGGTAATTCATTTAAAGATTTAGTTATATCGTTATCTGTGGGTGTTTTAGGTAATTCATTTAAAGATTTATTTATATCTCTATTTGAAGTTGTTTTAGATAATTTAGTTGAAGATTTAGTTAGATCACTATTTGAAGTTGTTTTATTTAATTCATTTTGAGATTTAGTTAGATGCAATTTTTGAAATACTTTAATAAATCCCTTTGTAGTTGCTTTAATTAATTGAGTTGGAGATTTAGTTAGACTCCTATTTGAAGCTGTTTTAATTGATTCATTTGAGGATTTATGATGATATTTCATTGGAATTACATCAATAGATTTATTTGAATCCCTCTTTAAACGTGCCCTTAGAGAGAGACTTCGAGGCTCCTTTAAAAAAGGCTCTAAGAGTAAATTATCGTCATTACTATTTTTATTATCTATTACTGAATTAGTTACAGGGTTATTTCCTAACATTAATAATTTGGCGTCAGCTAATAATCTATTGTAAACCGTTGAGTAGACATTTTTTGGTTTATCATAATAATTCTCTCTCTATAAAGTATAATTATATATATATATATGTGTTGTGTATATCTTTATATAGGCATTTATATTTTTAAATTATAAACTCAATATATAAAAGTATACAAAGAATGGATATACTTACATAATTGAAACTGTTTGTAGTCCATATTAAAAAAAAGTATAGATATAACATATTAATAATTGACAATATCTTAATTGTATCGCATTTGCACAATTTTATCAAATATGCAACGGATAAAGGAATATATTTTTTTTTTTTTTTTAAATTTTTATTAGATTCATTTTTGCCATAATTACGGTTCATGGCATGTTTTGGCGTTGGATGCCATATATTCGCCATTTTAGGTCTTTTTATAATTAAAGCAAAAAATATAATATTAATATACAACAAGCATATTGGGCATTTACAAAAACGCCATTGATAATTTGTACAATTGTTAATTACATTATTTTCATTGATTTATATATAGGAATGTATATTTATAATTTATAAATATATCATAATGAAGCTTATATATATAATTAAATTATTCTTTTAAAAGCACTAATTAATAATATATATATATATATTTAATCTAAAAATAATAACCCTTAATTTTAATATTACTTTATGAGATGAACACCGTTTTTATTTTTTTTATTTATAGCGAGAAAATTAGATATACATTAGCAATAATGTTGTAATATAAACCATTTAACTTCACAAGTAACGAAAAAAAAAAATTAATAATATTAATTATAGTAATAGTTAACTAAAAATATCGCCAAAAGCTATTCTGTTAAATAGGTATAAATATATATATGATATATAGAGAAGAATTTTTTTTTTACATTTTAGTTTCATTAAAATGCCCAAAATACTTATTATACATATTATAAATAATATGGAAGGCATTTTTTTATTTTTTATATTTTTTATTCTCTTACTTTTATAATATTAATAAATTAATAAAAAAAAATCGATTTTTTAATAATTTAATACTACATAGTGTAAACAAATTATGCTAGTCCATTACTACACAACTTAAAAAAATATATCTAAAATTATTTAAGAAAAACATTTTAATTGTATAACAAGCTTATTTTTTTTAAATAAATATATTGTATATAATTAAGTATGTTTTAAATTGTATATAATATACATTTTATTTAAAATATATAATTAATATATAGAAAAACCATAAATAATACAATTTTTAAGAATTAATACAACTATACTATATAATTATACATATGTAATCTTTTATTGTCTCATTCTACGAATAGTACAAACTATAATGATCCTTAGAGGATGCGTTTACTACTCGTTTTTCATTTAAAAAATTTAAAGCTCCCTTATATTAAAAATATACTTTATTAGTTCGTATATATTTTGTATACAGTCCTAAATAATAAATATATTTTATTAACTTTGGAAAAAAATAATGAAATTAATGGTTATGCTTCCCAACGAAATTGGTATTGGAGATAAAACAAGCAAATATACGTTTTATGATGTAAATTAAAATTATACATTTTTTTTTGCGAAGATATAACTAAAATAATGCATACATAATAAAAATTTAACCATATTAATGAATAAATAAAAAAATTAGTTACTTGTATAAATGTTTATTTTATAAATAAATATATAATACTCAAACCTCTTAAATATAATTCTTTGTATTATTTTTTTAATGATTTATCAAAATCCTTTTATGTAACTTAACCAATCCTTTAAGATTCCTTGAGACAACTTTTAAATTCTCTATTTTATCATAAACCTATCATAATTCCAATAATTTTTTACATTATTACCAAATGTTTAAGAAATATTACTATAAATTCTTCATATTTTTCATAAAAAATTGTTTTTTAATATTTAACTAAATTAGCATCATCATTAACATTATTTATTAGAAATTCTATAAACATATTTATTTGGATATGCACCTATTTTTCAACTAATTTTTAAATCTAATAATAAATTAATCCAGCCTCATTTTGATATACGACAAAATTTACTTGGCATATTATTTGTTAAATCATCGAATTTTCCTTTTGTTTGAATTTCAATCTCATTTAATGAAACTTTTAATTCATATATTTTTGTGTCATTTCTTCATCAAAATTTTTAATTTTTTAGAAAAATTTTATTGATTGTGATTTCATTGCATTTTCAATTTTATGGCATCATATTTTTTAGTTTACTCTCTATTTTTTTAATTCTTCTTTTGCGTCAATAACTTTTGGTTACGATTATTTTTCACCGTCTTTAGCCTTTTTTGTTAATTTTTCAAATTGAGATTTCAGGCTAGATTTCACCATTCCTTTATATGTTTTAATCGTTTCACCTACTACTGGTTGTATATCTTTTTCAATGTCTTTAACCTTTTTTGTTAATTCTTCTTTTGCAGAATTGTATTGCTTATTTATTTCCGAACCACATTTTGTTATATCTTCTAAAACTTTGTCAAAAATCTTATTTATGGATGTATTAGATGTTTCACCTTCATTTTTATTGCTTGATTTGGGTTCTTCACTTGGTTTGGGTTCCTCGCTTGGTTTGGATTCCTCGCTTGGTTTGGATTCCTCGCTTGGTTTGGGTTCCTCGCTTGGTTTGGATTCCTCGCTTGGTTTGGGTTCCTCGCTTGGTTTGGGTTCCTCGCTTGGTTTGGATTCTCCGTTTCCATTTTCAAATTCGGCAAATTTCTTTTTTAATTCTTCATTCAATGAAGATAAGTTCTTATCAATAGCACTCTTTGCAAATGCACCGAGTTGTTCCAATTGGGGACGCATGTTCTTAGTAAGGTTGTTTTTTAATTTAGTAGCATTTTCACCAAGTTTGTGATTTTTTATTATATTTTCAACTTTTTCATATGTACTTGACAACTCATCGATGAAACTAGTATTTTTATTTTTGCTTTCACCTTCTTCATCACCATTAGTATTTTCACTTAGTAACCTTTGATTGGAAATTTTAATATTTTTCCTTGTAATTTTACTATTATCAAAATTACTTGAAAACTCGCCTGTGAACTACAAAAAAAAAATAAATAACACAATTTGTTATTTCTTTGCATATACCAGTTACTACTTATTGTACTCTCCATGCAGCCACATATACGCATTGTTTATAGTAACATACAAGTATGAATATTTATTTATTTATTTATTTAATCATTCATTTCTTACGTTTATTGCAACTTCAAAAATAAAAAGAGCATAAAGTATATAGACACCCTTATACATTTTCTTTCGTTTGTTTTATTAGAACTATTAGTTTGTATTATTTTTTAAAATATATAAATAAAAAATATATATTAATAATTATATAACTTAATTTCACTAATTAGATATAATGCTATCATTTAAAAAATATATCCCAAATAAATTGAAAATATATCAAAATAAATTAGAAATTAATAATAAAATTAGCAAATACATTTAATTCAAATAAAACTAATTAAATTAAGAACAAGTATCGAAAATCAAGACTAAATATACTATGATTTAAGCACCGAAATAAATAATAATATTTAAATAATAGGCAAATATTTCGTCTTATTGAATATTATTGTTAATCAAAAAATTTTTAAGAATTAAAATATATAAAATATATAAAATATATAAAATATATAAAATATTATGATAAGGATACATATTTATAATAATGTATCCGTTTTCTTAATTTATTGCACGTATAAACACAACCAATATACCTTTGCATTCTCATTTTCTAAATTATATTAAATAATTAATTCTATATTTATTATTATTTATAAAATCAATCTGTTATATACCGAAACAATACGAGATATAATTAATTTTATATTATTACATATTATATATATTCTTATATTATTAATAAAAATAAATCAGTAAAAAAAAATAAACAAAATTAGCATAAATAAGAAATTTTTATATTTACCCTAATTCAAAAGTTTGTATTTTATACTATATTTATACATATATAATGTATTCAAGTCCAACATCGTAGTAATGCATATATAAATAATTTAAATACAACGTTTAAATATAAAAATATATTATATTATTGAAAGATAAATACTACCGTATCTCCTAATTCAAGAACATATTTATAATATATATAATTAGTTTAGTAATATATATTCAATTATCTAATGCTTGGATTATTAATTTTTAATTATTTCATAACAAGTATTAATTAACTTATTGCCTTAAATGAATAATAAAAAACAAAAATTCCATATTATTTGGAATTTTCTATGCTTCGCATTATGTTATATTATTTAGATATTTTTTTATGTATATATATCGTTGTAATATTCTACAGGAATTTAGAAAATTATAATAGCATACTATTTTTATAATTATTAAATAATATGATATACCAAATCACATATGGTCAATAGTTCTACTATCATATATTTAAAGAAACCTACCTATCAATAATTTTTTTTTTTTAATATATAATTTATCCCCTAAAAATTCATCATTTTATAAATTATAACTTTAGCATAGACACATATTATGTGCATAAATAGATACATATTTTTTTTAATATATACTATTTTATCAATCTTAAAATATAGCGTACATACAATAAGAAGAAAAAGTAATGTATTAATAGCTATACAAAATGCTTAATCACACATATTATTTATGCATGGTATTTTATGATTTTAATGCTAAAAAATGGAAAGTTTTGGATAATGCTAAATTCGCATTTGTTATTTAAAAATACAAACTTTTGTCAAAAAATTATATTCGCAATATAATTCTCTATTTAAGTTTAATTGTTCACTATATCATTATGTTATTAAAAAAAAAATGCTATGCTTTATATAACAAATATTAATTTATTCGAATTAAAATAAAAAGATACACATAGCACTAAATCGCTATTATTGTTTTTCTTATTTTTTATTGTATTTATTTAAATTTTTTTATTTTAAAAAACTACTATTTTTAACTTTTATATAAATAATTAAAAAATTTTGAAATATTAAAAACATAAAAAGCATAATACAAATACAATAGCGCGTCATAAAAAAAGTGCGAAAAAAGGGGCCATACAAATAATATGCATTATATTGTTTATAATATTAAAAAAATAAAGTTTTATCACAACAAATAATCATTGCCACCTTAGCACAGTGGCAGTGCGTTGGTCTTGTAAACCAAAGGTCGGGAGTTCGATCCTCCCAGGTGGCTTTATTTATCATAAAGTGATTATTAAAATTATTTTCTTTTAATTTAATTTTTTATATTTACAAATAAATTTATAAAACATTATTATAAATATATTATTTAACAAATTTAATTATTTGAAGCTTGATTAAAAAAATATAAAATAAATAAAACAAAAAATATATTGCCAAGCTTAAAATTTTTTATATATTATTATTATTATACGGGAAATTATATAGTTTCGTAAAACTATCTTATCTTAATATATTAATGCAATATAATAACATTTCCACTCACATTCACTTCAATTTTAATTTGTCCGCACTTTATTAATATTGAGTATTTCTATCATCATTACATTCTTTTAAAGACTAAGTTTGATATAGCAAATTAAAATTTTTTAAATATAAAAACATTTGGAAAATAAAAAACATATAACCATTACGATATAAGAAGTAATAATAGTGTCTCAATGGATTTAATTCATTTATATAAAAACAAACTTATATTTTTTTTTATATTGTTTATCATTTTTTATATGAAAAAATACGGGCACCGAGGATCGAACTCGGGATCTCCTGCGTGTAAAGCAGGCGTCATAACCACTAGACCATGCCCGCTTATTATTTACACTATGCAATAATAAATATTATTTTATTGTGATAAATAATTATATTTTTTCGATAAAATTAAGAGCATTAATAATTCAAATATTTTTATTAATTTATATAATTAAATACATAAATAAATATATGTATTTATATTATATATGTAATGAAATATTATAAATTAATATATATATATATATATACTCTTTTTGTTTATATTTCTATATATAAAAATATATACACGTAAAAACTAATAAAAGGATTGAAATAAGTCTTTGCAAAATTTACTTGTATTATTTTTTGAGGATAATTTTTTATAAATTAGTTCATTAGGCATAATTAACATAAATAAATAATTCATATTATATGTACGTTTGTTTTTCAATAGTAACAACATCATAATACCACTTTTTACAATTTTGTTATTTTTTAAATAATTTAATTTATACGTCCATAAAAGAATATAAAGATGGAAAAAAATATAAATGGTAAATATTCCTAAAAAGAAATACTAGCGCCTTCAGAATTTCCTTTACCCACAAACATATCCTTTGTCATTGTTTTGACTTGTAATGAACTTGATCCATATGGTAAAACTGTCAATGCATCGACTCCTTCTAAATCGAACGCTTCTCCGGGTTTAAGTTGAACAACCTGAATTAGATCATTAAAAAAACGTGCGTATATATATAAATTTATGTATATACATAATAAATAAAATACACATGAATACAAATCTATATATTATCGCATATATCTCCTCAAATATAATGAAGAAAAGACTTAAATTAAAAACAATATAAAATAATTAAAGTGAATATAATAGACACATAGAATCATTATAGTTACATAGTTTTAACTTCTAAAAACTTACATTGTTGCCTTTTAAAAAATATATATTAACTTTTATAGGAAACGCATTATCTAGGTATGGTAATAATGTTACTTTTCCTTTTATGTCCCTTGCCTCTTTGATAAATTGGCAAATCCCTGAAAAAAATATTTTTTTATCCGACTACAAAATAAAAACAAAAAAAGTAAAAAACATAAATATAAGTAAACTTTCCAACATCATTATTATATTTTATGTTATCTTAAATAATAACCTGTAAATTTCTAATGAGTTCATATTTTCCATTGTTATAAGCAAATTTAAACTCTGGAACATTTTTCGTAGGTCTTATATATAGCAAAGCATTTTCTACTTTCTCTTTTTTCCATGTAATAAATAATGACCCGTTTGATGCATTATCAAAAACTAAATAAGCTCCTTTATCATCTGACATGATGAATATAAAATAAACTTAAATGTTTTTCGTGGTATTTATTTATTACTATATTTTTAAACTATACATAAATTAGTATAAATATTATTTATCTAAATCCATATAAATATATTCATATAAAAATACAATACAATAGTTACATAGTTATTATTATTTATGCATAGATGCACAAAATTTATAACGTATATACAAATTTAAAGAATATAATTAAAGATATAAAATTACTATTATCTAAATATAATTTTGAAAATATACTAAAATTAAATATAAAAATCAAATTAATCAACACCCAATAATTTATTTTTCAGTAATGTAAAATATTGTCTAAATGAAAAAAAAAATAAAATAAACATAATTATAGCAGCATTTAAAAAATAGGAATAAAATATATCCAAATATATATAGACAATATGCCTAGATGCATGCACAATTAATCTATTCGACGATCCAATTACACAAATGCATTTGCTTTAGTTTCATTACTATATATATTTTTAAATATAGAAAATATGTTTTTTTAAGATAATAAAATATATATTGTTACATGGATAATAATAAAATATAAAATACAAATTGAACAACGTTACTTTATATAAATGGATAATATTAACGAAAAATATAATGTATAATAAAATACTGCCAATATGATATGAATACATATATTTTTGTCTTTTAAAAATGCATTTCACAATAAATAATTAGAATTACACATCATATTTTAAATAGAATTAAAAAAAATGTTATATATAATCAAATAAAATAAAAATAACTGCAATATGAAAATTAATATATTTTATTAACATTATTACTATAAATTATATATTATACGTTATATATCTTTGCACATAACATGCATAAAATTATTTAACGTTTTTTCACCTCATTTTATATTTTATACCTCTTGTTTGATCTAATACATTCCTACAGCACATTGCCATTTGGATTTTTCAATACAAACAAACAGTACAGACAGTAGTTTATGTGTATTAAAAAAACAATTAATATGAAAATATATTGTATCAGGCTCTTTCTTCACCCTTTTGAGCACTAATTAATATATAAAACAAAGACACTAAGCTTAGTAATACTCATTTAATATGTATTAAAGCAAATGGATCAAAGAAAAAAATATATATTTACAGATTATTTCTATTCTAAAATATTTGTTAAACCTTTTTAATATTTATCTTTTTTTTACCGTTATATATATACATATACTTTTAACAAAATTCATTTAAAGTGATATACTAATGAATTTCAATATTTGGAAGAAAAAATACTTTATTTTTTTATATATCAAAATCGCTATAAAAAAATGTATCAATAAAAATGATATTTCGTTACGTTTATATGCTTATTTTTAAAAATGCAAAATATTCGAATATATATATGTACTATATATGCAAAATGCTTGTCCTGAGAGATATAAGCATCCAACTTAGCTATTTAGCATAATTGATGCACTCTAGCTTTTATGGTATATTATGAGCAAATCACGCGTTGCTATTTATTCGCTACAAAAAAATAATAAATCATACACTGTCTTTCAAAATATATTTCAATAGAAAGATATACATACACGTTTTTTTTTAAAACGCATTTCCTTATCCCAACTTTTAAAGCTAAATCTGTTTTTTAAGTAATTACAATTATTTTATTCCACGTTTTTTTTAAATGTTTGTATTAGAATATACACATGTGCGTATACATTACTTTTAATTTGTTAAAAAAATACAATAAAAAAGTAATTAACAATAAATATAATAATGAATAAAAAAACATGTAAATAAATAAAAAAAATATGTAGTACACTTTAAAAACAGGTTTTTATAAAATAAAGGCAAAATATGCCTTACTTGTAAAAAATTAAAGTATTTAAACTTATATATATATATAGTGCGGATGTATAGCATACGTGATCCCTCACGCATGTATATGTGGGTGTGTGTGACCACTTTTTGTTCCACCCCTTTATACCGTCTCAAAATTTTAATCAATTTTATGGTTAACGTCGCCAGAAAAAAAGGAAGACCATTCTAAAGCCTCAATAATGCATAATTGTTTTTTCAAAGATACATTATGTGGTAACGTGTGGTAAATAATAAATTTATGGAACAAAGCTATATAAGGTTGTAATTGAGATATATTTTTTACAGAAGTAACAAATTTAAAATGCTTATCAATTAGTGTATTATAATTTTCAAATTTTTCAACATCAATTAATTTAAGTTTAATTTCTGGTAGTGATTTGTGTTTTATGTTGCTTAAAATCATTTCAATAGCCTCTTGTGTAATTTTTAAATATTGCTCATTTGATATTTTACTTTCCATATTATTATTAACAGTTTTTGCTTGTTCCATATTATTATGATTGTCCATAAGTGAATAATCACCATTATCTTGGATTCTCAAATTGTGTATATTATTTTTTATCTTATTGGCATTTCCTACTGTTTCCATTTTTTCCAATGCACTTTTATCAAAATCGAATAGCAGGTTTAATTCATCTTTTTCTTCTTCTGTTAAACCTAATCTTTGTTTAAGTAAAAATTCATAATCTTCTTCGGAATTTATTTTCTCAAATGTTCTTCTGCAATAAATAGCTCTATTTCTTGCTTCATAAAAACCTAGCTCATCGATAGAAAATTTTTTATGTACAACAAATGTACTTACCCAACTCTGTGACATTTCATCATAGGCTACACCTTCACAACGTGGTAGTTTCGATGCCTTTTTAATATGAGATGTACCACTAACTTTTACTTGATTCCATCGATTTCTTGGCTGTATTTCGGGCAAATTAAAAAGCTTTTCAGCTTGCTTTCTACAATTTATTGCTCTTTCTCGAGCATTTTCAAATCCATATTGGCTTATAGGAAAATAATGCTTATGGTATTTTCCGTCAATTTTCCAATGAGCTATCCATCTTTGTCGATTTTTATCAAAGCAAACACCACCAACTCTTGTTATTTGTGATACTTTATTTAAAACTTCTTTTTTTTCTTCATCTAAACTTTTGCTGCTTCTTTCCAATTTTGTTTTATTTCTTTTTTTTATTGCTTTTTTTTTAACGCATGTATCTGAATCTTTATTAATATTTAATAAATTTTCTTTCATTCTTAATAGGTTAGATTCATAAGATTCACCACCATTTATTAATTCATTTTTAATATTTATGTTATTTCCGTGAAATATTAAATCATTGTCATATATATCGTTTTTCATTTTATTGTTATCATCAAGTGAATTATTTGAGGTTCGTTCTTCATTTGTACTACATGAATCTCTTTTAACATCACTAGTATTATGTCCTTTATTATTATCTAAATAGGTTTCAACATATGTGTTCATATTATTATAACCGTTATCACTATGACAATTTTCATTTGTTAAATTTCCAAATGTTATTTCTTCGTCCCTCGAATTAATTTTGGCATTCTGCATATTAACACTGGTTATTGTTAAACCCTCATCACTGTTTACAAACATATTGTGATTTTCTTCATAATATCCATTATTACTATTATTTGCGCTAATGTTACAAGTGTTTTCAAAATAATTTGTACTCATTTCACTTTTATTTCTATTAAATGGATATTTGTTAAAATTAGACATTTCCTCATTTAATATTTTCTTTGAATCAATATTTTCACAATCAAAATTTTCAACATATTTATATTTATCCTTTATTATGTTATTTTCATTAGTAGTACTGTACCCTTCATGTTCATTGGTATACTCATGGTCCCTAGTTTCATCATTATTAGTTTCATCATTTTCTTCATTCTCTTCATTTTCATCATCATTATTATTATTATTGCTTCCATTGTCATCATCGTTGCTACCATCATTATTGCTGTCTCTACTACTTCCATTATCACCACTATTGTCATCATTATTACCCCCAGAATGTCCACTATTATTACTTCCGTTATTCCCTTCACTATTCCCTTCACTATTACCATCACTATTACCATCACTATGATGCTCACTACTATTTCCATTATTGCTACCTTCATGATATTCACTATTTTCGCCACATTGCTTAACACGATATGATCCCTCTTCAAATTTATATCCTTTTTCTCTATTATCAAAAACATCGTTTATTTGATCAAATATGTTTTCTCGCATCTTTGAGCCACAGTTTTTACAATTTCCAGAATTTACATCGTTTCTAATATCCTCTAAATACAAAATAGTTCTTAAGAAAAGTGTTTCAAAAATATCCTTTTCACAATTACACATTTTATTTGCGCTAGAATTATTAAATCCAAGATACATTTTAGTCAAATATTTATTTAATCTTCTTTTTATTATATTTACAGCATTCCCTCTAAAACGTAAATTATTTTTCACATTAATTTTGTGCAATGTAAAAAAAATATAATTTTGCACACACTGATTCATTTTTTTTTTAAATGAGCTATCTATTATTAGAGAACCATTTTTATTAACATCACCGTTTTTCTTCTGTTCACATATATTTCCATTACCATACATATCTGTGGATTTTAAGACTAAATTATTTCTTGAACATTCCACTTTTGTGTTTATATAATCTCGAATAGGATTATCAGATTTTCTTAAAATTGATATGGTTTTTAATTTTCTTCCCTTTTCAAAGAGACATTTCATAGATGATGACATTATTTTAATTCCTTTCTTCCAATTTTTATTTGTATATAAAGATGTATAGCTTCTGACGATTTTTTTTAAAGAAGTATATTTAAAAGGATAGGTAGAGGGGCAAATAGTATTATCAAATAAGTCGGCTTTCGTATTGTACATGGTGTTACACTCTAATAATGTGTTAATTTCTTTGTCATAAAATAAATTATTTTTATTATGGTTGTTTGTGTTATTGTTTATATTGAATACATTAATTAAATTATGTACCTCCATTTTATCTAAATTGTATTTCACATTTATCATATCATATTTTGTTTTCTCTATTATTTTTTTAATATAATCTTCATATTTAATAAAATTAAGAGCTTTGTTTCTGCTTTCATTTAAACCCCATTTATTTATTGGGTATATACTTAAAATAACCTTTTCATTTACATGATCAAGTATTGTGCAAAGGTACGCATTAAATCTCTCTATATAATAACATCCCGAATCGTTTTCATTATTTTTTTGAAAATTGGAGTTATTAAATAGAAATGATAAGAAGGATTCATATTTCATGTTACGTAAATTAACGGATTCCGTATAGTTTTCATTAGCAACGTTATTTTCATATTTTGTTATTTTATCATAACATATTTCATCATTATTAATGGTGGTGTTTTTTGGGAATATATAAGAACAGTTTGTTCTTTCAAAACAACTTTTTAACATTTCTCTATTATTATCTTCTTTATATTTTATATGATTGTTAATATTTAAATTATATAATGTGTTAGTATTTGTCCCATTATTTTTTGATAAATTAGCTTTCATGTGTTCTTTATTTAAATGTTTTAATTCAATATCCTCTTCAATTAAAAAAACAAATAATGATATTTCATATCCATAAAAAACTTTACCATCGATATGAAACAAATATGGTGCTTCTTCGTTTTTTTCACATTGGTTATCTATTTCATTTCTTGAATATTTTGAATTAATATTTGAATAGTGTTTTAAAAAGAAAAACAAATAATTTGGTATCCTTAATATTTTGTGCTCATTATTTTTAATATTTATCAGTTTAATATTCTCCACATTATTTCGAATTTGATCTTCGAATCCCCACACTGGGGGGAATATATTATATTTGTTTAAAACGCAATTATCTACAATTGATACCATTTTGTTATACTGTTGTTTTATTTATTTTACAACTATTCGAGATAATATATATGTGTGTGTTGTGTAGTATAAATGCATGGATATATATTTGAAATACAAATATATTTCTTTCAAATGCGTTAATTTTTTTTAGATGTATTACAAATTTAATTGGAAATAAAAGCATATATTATATACATACATAATAAAAATAAATTAAATTTGAATTAATATCAATATATATACATATTTATTTTGTTTAATGAATTATTATGATCATATTTTTATTATTTTAAAAATAAATAATATAATAATAGCCATTAAAAAAAACTATAAAATAATCATATTATTCATTATTTTATTTGCTAATGTATATTTATTAATTACACAGCATTTGATGAATTTACAACTATGCTTCTATATATATATATATATTATCGTTTTAAATTAATATGCAAATGTAATACATCTTAACATATGCACATATATATATTAACACAGATTCATATGAATCTTATTGACTCATTTTTTAGAATACACATGTAAATATTTTAAAAAAATTAAAACTATATTTTAAATGATAAAAAAAATTAGCATGTGTGTTACTAGTTTCAAAAGATACAGATCTTGATAAACTAAGAATGAATCCACACATGCATTAATAATAAAAAAAAGTCTATATACTTAAGTAGCCATAAATAAATGAAAGATTTAAAAAGTATGTATATATATCAACTAACATATACGTATTGGTTTATATCTCCCATATAAATTAATTAGTATATGCACGTATGTATATATGTATATGTATAGACAGATATATCTCACATACAATTTTATGTATTTATTTCATGCATAGCACAATTTACATATTCGTTAAATTATGCATAGTGCTTACGCAATATTCGCCAAAGTAAAATTAAAATAATTATATATAAATGAGTTATTAATAAGTTAAAAAAATTAATTTAATATGCAAATAGTGGAAATGAAACAATGCATATATATATGCACATCATACACATATGTGTATGGCTTTAAAATTAAAAGAGTTTAAATCTTGTTATTTCTCTCGTGAGTGTGTAAACATGTATTACATTAAAGCGTGATTTGTTGTACGCTATTTTAACTATTTTATTATTTGCTTTTACACTTATTTCTTAAAAAACAATGATAGTTATATATAGATACTATTATAAATCAAGTAGTGTATTTAATTTAAAAAAGAGTGTAACTCTATGTATTAAAAATAATAAAAGATCTTGTAATTAATTCACATGGTATAAAAACGACATAAGTGGCATACACATATGCATATCTTATATATATAATTGCATTTATAATTATAAAATAAGAAGTAGTGTAAACTTATTTAAAAAGAATTAAAAAAATATATTAAAAACTTATAAAGACAATTTTCATAATATATATATATATATATATATATAATGAAAAACTATATATATAATAGCTATATACAATTTTCAACAAATTTTAATTACATGAGTATTATGTATTTTCCTGGTGTAACATTTCACAATTTAAAAAAATTAATGTGATTCCTTAATTAAATATAAGAAAATTAATAAAAATAGAGAAATATATGTATTAGCTTATTATATATAAAGAAAGGTATAATAAATATGGAAATGAAATAATATACATATATCAAAATATGTAAATACATGCACATGTGAAGATAAGTGTATAATCTCTATGCATCATGTATTATATATATATGTATAGATATAAGCTTAACTATTTTAAAGCGATTGTGTTTTAGCTTTTTTGAAATGGAGTTTAATACTATTCTTATAAGTTTACATTAGCAATATGTACATGTAAATAGCATGACAATATGAAAGAAATGTATAATAAACACAAAAATATATCATAAAATTAAAAATAAAACATAATTTAATATATATATAACATTTCGATATTTGTGTGAAAAAAAAATAATGTACATTTAATAACAATATAAAATTAACATGAAAACAAATATCTGGAAATAACAATTGTGTGAAAATTTTTAAAGCATAAATGCAAATATCCAATTGCATGCATTAATTTCAACATATTGTTATTTGTAAATGTATATAATATTTTTTTCACCTAAAAAATATATATGTGAAATAAATATAAAAAATGCACATAAAACACATAAACATATACTTGTTTCCTATTTTTTATATTTCTCTTCTTCGCCTGATTCAATAACCCTGGCATTTCCTTTTTTGTTTTGGTGAAATATAATTTACAGCTTTATTTCCTCATATAAGCAATATTGCTTTTTTCAACACTGCATGTTTTTACATAAATGCACAACATGTAAATGCATATAATACAAAACACTATATGTTTATACAAATATTATGATTAGATAATTTATATTTCATTAAATATATTGTGAATTTGTATACACATTTATTATATATTTAATTTTGCAAACTTTATATACTAAACACGTAAAACATTTTATTAATTAGTGGAAAAGTAAGCCCACTTAATTTGCCATTTTTTGCATTTATAAATATATGGAAATTTTTAAAAAATCCTATATTTTTAATAATAGCCAATAGCTTCTTTAAAAATTTCACATATAAATTATATACATAAATTGATTTGTTTTAATCTTAAAATTACGCAAATATATTACGAATTTAAAATATAAATGAAAAATGCAATTAATTATATTAGTATACACAACATTATTATAGCAGTTTACCCATTCGTGTTTCAAAATAAATTATATAATAAAAAAAAAAAAACTTATATAATTTTTCCACATTAATATAATTAATTAAATATTATATAAATAAAATTTTACAATTTTTTGTGTGCTTTCGGCTTGATAAAATATCTATACAATTATTATTAGGTTAGATAAATGCTTTAAAAAAAGAAACTAAAGAAAATCATTTTCTATGTATAAAAATAGCATGTGTTTTTTCTCTATTTACCAACACACACAAAAAAAAAGTATATTTTATGGTGTGATTTATAATAAAAAGATAATAATTTTTTTTTTTTTTAATACACATTAATAAAAAAATTATTATTCTTAGCACAGTTTTATAGCAATTATAAAATTCCCATTTTCCCCAAATTGCGGAAAAACCATATATTACGTTTTTACAAATAAAGTAAAAGTTTCAAATTAGGTTATGTAAAATAATTCAAATAAATAACATAATTTAAAACATTAAAATTTAGCACTTTTACCACTGCTATAACACTAATTATTGTTATGGATTATCCAATTTATTTCTCCCGTTTTATACAATTTTACACAAAAATTTATTTAGTAAAAAAATATAATAATGCGAGAAAAATTAAAATTATATAATTTTTTCTACACATTTTAAAAATTTATAATAATTAATTTATATATTTTATATTACGAATAACTATATATTTTTGCAAATTATTTAAAGGGAAACTATTAATTGTCACATGATGGCCTATATACTTAATCAATTTTTTCTTTATTTCACTTTTTTTAACATACTTCTAATAAATTAGTACCTATGTGAATTATCTTTCAATCATTAAGTATATTTGTAATTTTATAAATTTACACATGATAAAACATATAATTGTGTAACATCTTATAAGGAAATTTATATAATTAATGTGGGCATTTTCTTGGTTTTTTACCAACTTTCAGAAAATTAGCATTACATTTTAGTAAGTATATATATTAAATCAAAATTTTAATTTTGCATTATTCAGAGAGAAAATGAAATAATCTTATTATAAAATAGTTCAATTATTTGATTTTCTATTAAAATTTGATTTTCTATTAAAATTTGATTTTCTATTAAAATTTGATTTTTCTTTTTTTAACAAGTTAATTTTTCACCTTAGCGTTTTTTTTGTTAACAATAAATATAAAGAAAAAAATTTACTTTAATATAGAGCTAAAAAATAAAATTATTATTGTATAAATTTCTTATACCATTGTTATACTTTATATTAGTCACATTTCCATAACTTCCATAAGATATTACAACCTCTAAAAATTTAACCACATTCATTAGAACATGTTTTTAACAAATTAATAACACACGGAAATTATTTTAATAATATGAGTGTATATTCTATATTTACACACATATAATTGTGTACACATATTACATTTTACCATTTATTATAAAACTGTTAAATATATAGTATTATGGATATTGACTATGCGTTCAAAGGATATTACTAAACAAGAGGCATATATAAACTTCACATTAGAAAAAATATTAATTATATTTTTTTATTTGTTCACTTAAACACAATATACACAATAGTGATTAATAGAAATGTATATAATGTGGATAAGAGAATAAATACAAAAAATGAATATCCAAAATATTAATTTCAAGATTGAGTTGTATGTAATTTATCCATTTCACCATGTTGCTGTAATTTTATATATTTTTTTAATTTTAGTTTTCCTGTAATTTTGATAAATTTAATTAACTTAATAAATTATTCAATTTAATTCAATTGTCGATTTATGCTTAAAACCATGCCTTTTATAGTTGCCTTATTATTTTTATATAATTACAGCTAACAGGTTCGATGAGTTTCGAACATTGCAATTGTTTCAAATTACTTAAAAAAAAATTTTGTAGTATCCTTTTTAAAACAAAGCAGATCAATATAATGTATAACTAACTAAAGGATATTAAATTTTTTATATATGTACACCTTAAAATTAAATAACAGCATCCATAAAATATACACAACAATATACTGGATACCTATGTATAGGTATCGCTTTTTTATAAAAATAAATCCATATTTTCCACAAGGAAAATAATCAATAATGTTTAGGAAAAAATATGAAAAAAATAGAATGAAATATATTAAAAATTAAAATGATGTAAATATTACATTATTACTATTTATTTATCCATTTCATTTTATATTACTATTTTACTGAAGAAATATTCTTGAAAAAAATACCAATAGATATATATTTTTATTCTTCTTGTTTTTTCATATTACATTTTAAGAGAAAAACATCTTTTAATCACAAGTATGAAATAATATGATAAAATAGTTTTATGGCATCATGTACATATTATATACATATGCATGTATTTCTTTAAGTATATTTTATTGCTTTGTATATATTCTCTAAGTAGGGGATTTTATGCTTAGCAAATATATTTATAGTTTGTATTAACATTTAAGTAAATAAAAAGTAATTAAAAACCCGTTTTAATTTGCTAACACAAATTAATTCTAGGAATATGTAAAATTTGTTATATTATACACCAATATAATTAATATTTATACTTAAATACCAAAGCATGAATGCTTATTTGTACATATATATTTATATATGTACATACCTAAACATTTGCGCATATATCCATTTGTTACAAAATAAAAATAGAGGAATTGATTCTTTTTTGTGATGAATTACAATTTACTATATATCCTTAAATACTACATCCCTTCATTTGATGTTTAAAACTCATTTGATATGTCTCCTGGCCAAGTAAATAAGAAAAAAAAACTAATTCCAAAATATTTTGTAGAATGCTAAGAAAAATATATATGCGTAAAATGTGAATATAAACATGCATCAAGTTATTACTATAAATGTGTTATTTGCATTTATATATTTGATTTTTCATATTATGTATAAAATGCATTACCACACTTGTATTACATATTATGATTATTTGCTTTATTCCAATTTTAGAGCGAGATTAACAATTTAAAAGAAGTTTTAAGAAAATTGCCTCAAGAAAAAGATGACGAAAAAAAGAGAGAGGTTTTAAAAAAGGTCATAGCATATATGACATTAGGTATCGATGTATCCAAATTATTTCCTGAAATTATTATGATGTCTAGTACCAATGATATAATACAAAAAAAAATGATATATTTATATTTGAACAACTATGCAGGTAACCCATTTATTTTCTGTGATCATGTGTGTTTGTTTTGACATCATTATATCATAATTTGGTTTAAATTTTTATCGTTGCACTATTTTTGTTTATGCCTTTTTAGTTTTCTATTTATTTCTTTAGTCATATATATATATTATTTTCTATATTTTTCCACTTTGTAACAATAGAAACCAACTCCGAATTATCATTGCTCACAATCAACACATTGCAGAAGGATAGCAAAGATGAAGATCCAATAATAAGAGGGTTAGCATTACGAAGTTTTTGCAATTTAAGAATTAATAATTTATTCGAATACATCGAAGGGCCATTATTTAACGGGTTAAACGATAAAAATTCTTATGTTCGAAGAATAGCAATTATAAGTTGTATAAAATTAATTAAAATGAATCCACAAATAAATATAAAAAATGATGTTATAAAAATATTAAAGAATAAATTGCTTGATAAAGATTCTCAATGCATAATTAATTCAGTCCACGCATTAAATGAAATATTAGCAGATGAAGGTGGATTAAAAGTAAATAAAGAAATTATATTTAATATGTTAAACAAAATATCAACCTTTAATGAATGGGGAAAATGCGTAATATTAAATATTGTTAGCACATATATACCAGAAGATGAAGATGAAATGTTTGATATTATGAACATATTAGAAAATCATATAAGAGATTATTCAACAACCGTATTTTTAGCATGCTTAAAATGCTTTCTTAATTTATCAGCTAATGATACTAATTTGCAAATTAAAATTTTTAATAGAATGAAAGAACCATTACTTACATTAATTACAACATCTTCTTATGAGATATCATATATTATTTTATTGCATTCTTATATATTATTGCATGAATCTAATAAATTAAAATACGACATTTTTGATTATGACTATAAGCATTTTTTTTTTCGATACAACGACCCCACCTATATAAAGGACATCAAGTTAGATATCCTTGTTGCAGTTTCATCCAAGGTAAGATACACATTAGTAAAAATTCCTCAGTCGTCAAAGTTTTATATTTATAGTATATGCTCTTGTTAATACTTCGGCGGAATCCCCTTATTTCCTCTTTTCTTTTATGATTTATATTATTATTACTATTACTGTTATTATTATTGTATACTTTTTTATTTTTCTGTACTTTTAGAATAATGTTTCTTTCATAACAAATGAATTGAGCGAGTATATATCCGATTCAAATGTTGACATAGCACAGAAATCTATTTATTCCATCGGATGCATTGCTTTGAAAATACCTAAATCGATTTCGAGAATTGTAGATCTCGCATTATGCTCCTTTTTACCAATGAAATCGCCACATATATGTGGAGCTACTATAAAAATGTTGGGAAATATATTAAGAAAATATGATGAATATACAAAGGTAATAATAGAAGAAGTAATAAAGCATGACAACAAATTGATTGATGATGTAGGAATAATTTCTTATATATGGATAATAGGAGAATATTGTGAATATATAGAAAATGCACCATACATTTTAGAAGAATATGTAAATCTAACTGATTGCTCATATATATTTATGTTAGAATTATTAACGGCTTGCTTAAAAGTTTTATATAGAAGACCATCTGAAATGAAAATTATTTTAGTATCTTTATTTCAAAATATATTAAATAATTATAAATATCCCGAACTTACTGATAAACTTTTTTTTTATTATAAACTTTTATATTATAATTATGAAGAAGCATTTAATATTATTGCAGCTAAAAAAAAATTGGTAACTAACTTTTGTGAATCTAATGAAAATACATTATTAGATAAATTATATAATGAGTTTAATACCTTATCAATACTATATAAATATCCTATAAACAATCATATTCGATATTCAAAAATATGTTTTAGCGCTGTATATGACCCAGAAGAAAATACGCATAGCACTAATACGTATAATGATAGTGGTAGCGACGTTGCTGAAGCTTGCGATACAAATAAGGAACATAGTCATAACATGTTATATAATAATAGGGAACTTAATGACTATACCGAGCAATATGATAACGTTGATTGCCCACAAATTTCTCATAGCGACAGGGATGACGTTGCTTTACATTTTGATAATAACCAGAACACCAATTTGATCAATATAAATGATGATGTGGCCATAGTTGGAAACGAGATCAGCGCTGATGAAAATGGTGATAACCATCGAAATAATATTCACAATTATAAAGGGCATGGCGAAAGTATGTACCCCATAGATAATTCACCTAGCGCTATTAAAAAAAATAATCATAGCCCTAATACAAAAAATGACAATAACAACGCATTTAATTCCCAATATAAAAATCGGAACAGCGATAAAATGGGTACTCATCCCAACAATGATACCATTTCCGAAGAAAAAAGAACCTCTCTTGAATTGCTAGATATGATTGATTCAGATAATTTTGAAAAATTAAAAGAAATTTTAATATACGCAGAAAATATAACACCGGAACAATACCAAGAACAATGGAATTTATTACCAGAACAAAATAATGAAAAATTATTTTTAAGAAAAAATTATTATAATTTACAATTAGAATCGTTAGATGAATTGATATCGAGATATAACATAATTATTTTGGCATCTGGAGAAATCGATCAATGCCTTAAGTTTTATATGTATTCACAATTTTACACAAAACATTATGTATTCATTGAATTTATTTTTAACAAGATAGAATATTCCATTAACTGGATATTGAAATCGCAGTCTGATAACGCCGATATGGTAGATCAGTTTACCGATTGCTTCAGGGACATATTCATAGATTTTATGTGAGATGTATAATTAGGTTAATATCACACATCCTGCATGTATATATGGATATGCGCATATACGTGAATATTTTTCTTCTAATCGAATTTCGTGTATTATTTTTAATACTATATTCATATATGTGCCAAAGTTGGCAAAGGATATCCCACATTCACAATTTTTTAGTGTCACTTTTTTTTTTATCGCATACATGCTTATTATTATAGTATGGAGAAGTGCCTATCTACATATTTCGTGTCACTTTCTTCACATATTTTCACATTATAGAACTTTTAAAAATAAATAATAGTAATAACAACAAAAATAATAAATTTTAAGTTGTTTTCTCAGTTTTTTTTCAAAATAGTATTCAATATAATGTTCATTTATATACGTATGTTTGCATCTATGTATATGCATATAACAGACTTCGTGAATTTTATCACTTATCTCTTTATGCATATTTTCTGTAAAATTATTTCGAATATATAATATTCCCGTTTGGGGGTCAAAAAATTAAAAATGCCCAAATTAAAGAATAGTAATCCGAATAACACTAATAGTCCTATCAATATCTCTTCATTGTAATGATTCCTTTAATTGATTTACCATATTGTCATAATACTGACAATTTTTAATCAAATTATGCACTAAAAGTTCATTTCTTTTTCCATACAATTCTCTTATCAACATTGTAGCATATGAGGATGAACTCAAATTAAAACTTAGTACTAAAGCATTGTGATTGTAAATTATAACTTTTTCTTTTTGTATTCGATTATTTATTTCCTCAATATAATTTCCTTTCTTATAATCAAAGTAGTCTATGTTTTTTTCACTGTTTAAATAAGTTTCTCCTTTTTCGTTGTCATAAATATCTATGTTTTTATTTTCCAAATATTTACTCGATATGCTATGTTTTCCTGAATTAATTTTGTACAAATCGGAAATAAACTTAACTTTAGGCTCATTATATTCACAAAAACAAAAATACAAATTTTTTGGTAACACAAGTATATTTCTAAATACACATGTCATTCCGTATTCATATTCAAAAGAATTTATGTAGGAATTAAATTTTTTTATTATATAAAGGGTTTCTTTTATTGATATCGAATTTCTTAAAATACCTTCGCCCCACAATTTAACAGCATCATGAACAGCGCTATCCCCGATTCGATAATCTCGTATTATATAACTAAAATATTTGTCAATAACTATATCCCTCTGATCGTTAAATAAATTATCAGTATATAAAGTATACATTAAATAGAGTAATATTTCTAAAAATGATAATCTCACATTTTTCCCAACATATTCTCTGTATAGTTTTTTAAAAACAGTTAAATAAGATAATCTATTGGGCATACATCCTAAAACTGGCAACACAACATTATATATATTAGCATCTTTTGCATTGTTAGGATTATATATAACACTGATATAATTATGTTGATTCTTTACTTCATTTTTTTCCGAACATATTTCTTTACTATAAAAATAATCACCATAGCCCAAATTTAAACCAAAATTTTGTAATCTATATGAGGTTAGCATATTAAATATTTTTGCACTATATGAATGCATATGGAATCTTCGTGTTTCCATGCTGATACCTTTAACGCATGCTCGTTCATTTTCATAAAAATTATGTTCTTCTTCCAGTTTATGTTTATCCATTTTATTTTCCTCTTCATTTTGAGAATATTTTTCTCTGTTTTCGGTAATTTTTTTCTTCCTTTGTTTTTGTTTTTTATTATTTTCATATATGTATAAATTTCTTAAAAGCATAAATGCCTCATATTCAGAGTTCGTCATGAAGGAATAAAGAGATTTTTTCATAGATTTATTCCTTATATTCAATTTGTTATCGTAATCAGCTACACAATTATCACTAACAAGACCTCCATCAAATAACTTTCTCGCCTTGGATGTGAAATACTTATAAGCAAAAATAGCACCCTTTTTATGATATATATCGCAAGCATTTTTCAAAAATATCGTTATATTATCCTTTACTACATTCCCGTAAAAAAGTTTTTTCTCAAAAATACATGGATCAAGTACATGCCTTATATAATCTTTATAATTTCGAGATATTAAAGCTTTCCCTTTATTGAAAGTATTACTATATACTCCAAATCTTTGCATACCAAAATAATTAATAAATCCTTTTTTTTTAATATTATTTAATCGATTCTTTAAATAGTCTTCATAATTTTGTATATTTCTTAGTACCACTATAAAACGATTACCGTTATGTTCACCCAATTCTATTTTTTTTTTACACTTTTCAATTTTACAAATTAGTAAATTTTTTATCTTTTTATTAAAATAATAATTTTTAATATCAAGAATCTTTTTTAAATTACGCACATTTGTTGATATTATTTGAGTAGATACACTTCTTTTATCTTTAAATCCAGAATAATGAAAATCCTTAATTTCGATATCGGACATTTTACTTATTTCTCTTATTGCTTCTTGCGTGTCTTTATTAACTTTATATAGTACAAAATTAACCCATTCTTCGGTTTCCAAATTTTCGGCATTGTTTTTATCCTCATTTTGTACACTTATTTGTTCTACTGTATTTTCATGGGGTTCTTCCTTCAAGTTATATTTATTTACACCCACAAACTTGTTAGAGGCATCTCCTATTTTGGGCTCAAATAAACCATTGGAATACTTCACTTCATTTTCTTCATAACAAAATTTTTTGATATATTCTATATCTAAAATTTTTTTATTTTTATCAATTTCGTATACATGAAAATCTTCACATTTGTATTTAAAAATGCATCGTAACTCTTCTTTGGGTATAAAATTATGTTCCTTCTTTTGTATAGTTAAATTGAGATTGCACTTGTTTTTATTTATTTCGAGTAAATCACTCATAAAATTATTGATCCCAACATTTTCCTCCAATAAATAAGAAGAACCATGTCGCAATAAAATCGAAAACAGTATTTTCCTATAACATCCCGAAAATTCGTTTATTCTATTTGATAAACATAATTTAACTTCATTGTTCTTAAAAAACATTATTTTATAATATTTCACTTCAGAACAACTTCGTAACTATCTTTAGCAGTCTTGAAAATATCTTTTAAAAAGAAAGCTATAAAGAAATTTGCCCATGCATACTGATAATTATACATGTATTATATGTGGGAATATAAATTTTAATAACAAAGCTTGATAATCTCCATTTCGTCAGAATAATATTTTAGTCTACTACAAAAAAAGAAGTTAAAGAAAGAGAAATCAATTTACGTTATTATATATTATCTGTCATATTTCATAAAATTTCTCTATTCACTTATTGAAAATTTTCCTTAAAATTTTTTTTTTCTTCTGCATATTATTACCAATTCATTTCACATATTCACGCACTAATATAATAAATAAGTGGATTAACAAACATCTCTATATATGAATTAAAAAAATATTTTTTAACATAATTGAATTAAACTCTACTTAATTAACTATATATATTTGGGAAAATATATGTGTTATCTTTGATATTTTTTCTTTTTATAATCTGTTCTATCACATCGCATATATAATATATATATATATATATATATGTACGCATGAAGTTATACATATTTCCTTAGAAAATACTCTTTTATATATTTTAATTTTATAAAACAAAATCCTTAATCTACCATTTACTCATGAATAATTTAAGAGAGAAATTTGAAAAAGAGATAAAAAACTTTAAACGAACTGCATTGCTTCGGGGGAGTCCGGCGTTCAAAATTAGCGTATGGTTTTCCGGTATTAATAAATTCTTACCTATTCGTTCATTTGTTTTTATCAAATTTTTGTTTATTCGAATTATAATTTTTATTCAAATTGCCATGAATGTGATTCTCATTACATAAGCAAATGTATAAAATACCTATGAATACCCTTATTGCCAATATATTCTTTTGAAATATGCAAAAATATTTCTCTCTATATATTTATACACAAATATTTTTTACTCTTCTTTCACTTTTCAAAGGATTTGCTCTGGGATTCTTTTGGATACTTATTAGCGAATACAACAATCCAAAAAGAAATAATTTCTTTTTTAAAAAAAAGGAACCAGACATGTTTACAGAAGATGAAATACAGAACTGGAACAAACCGTATTATCAAAAAAAATGATTACACTTTATCGATATTAAATTATATTATTTATTCCGATGAAAAAGGAAATTATTACTTTAAAAGTTAAATAGTAATTCTAAGTTAATCATAAAGTTTGAGAGAATATATACACACACATATACATATTATAAGTATTTTTATAAATGTACTTTAAAATTCCATATTCAAAAAATATTTTTCATTTTTATTTAAATTTTATTACATGTTTGTAAAATTATCATTATGTATTAGCTATTTTAATGGTTGTCAATAAATTTCTTAATTCGTGCATGTTATCACATGCAAATACAATACGCATAAATATTAACTTATAATTTAATTTTTTTTGTATTTTCCCAAATATATAAAAAATAAAAATTTTAATATGCAATATTTTAATATGTTTTTGATAAAAATATTCCTACACCTCTTTGATACCAATGTTGCTCAGAAACTTCTTTTGAAACTGGAAATTTCCAAAATCCAATAAGAGAGTTTCTTGACTTATCCAAATAAATTGGTAAATCCATATAATAATAATTTGGCCTTTCGTTAATTCTTTTGTTCACGTTATCTTTCGTCTCCCAAGTTAATGTTACTGGGGGTAGGTCAATCGACAGTTCATCACATAATATTAGGCACTGTATAAATGTCGAAAAAACGGTAAAAAATATAAATATAAACAGATATAAAACATATTTAGCCATCTCCTACATATATATGCAAATTTATTTTTTTTTGTGAATGCAAAAGCTTCTTACCCTATCTTTGTCGCTCCACTGAGCCCCTTCTATGGACAAACAAATAATAGTAAAATGGAAAGCCTCCATTAACTTTTCTTCATTCTTTTCGTCAACTGTTATAGATAGTTCTAGATCATTTAGTGATTTTTTATATTTGTGCGCACACATTTGTCTAGTTGCAGTAATAAAAGCACGTGGATAAAATATGCCACCTAGCCATATAAAATTAATGGATAGTTTTTTATTAGCACTAAAATGAGATAATATAACATTGTTATTTCTTTTTACAAATTTATCTATATTTGCATCATCATCTTCTTTTGTTTTTTTAGCGCTTCCTCGACTTAGTGTGGTTTGTTTTCTCATTCCGTGTGGATAGTTATTTTCACCATATTTTTCACTATTGCTTTTTGCAGTACCCCTTTCTTCTTCTTCGGAACTTTTATTAAGTTCAACTGTTATGACAATAATTTGATATAAACGTTTAATAATATCTCTTAGCCAAATGGTCAAGTTCATGTTTATACTTGTATTTGTTTGAAGTAACCAGCCAGATGGAACATTCAATGAATTTATATCCTTAGCTAATGCTCTTAATTTATTTGTATATTTTATTTTTTCTTCTAAAACATTTTTTAATTGTATTAAATTTGTTTTTATATCTTTTAATAAATTATTAAATAATTGATTTTCCCTTTCAAAGCATCGGAAAACAGCATTCCCTACATTTTCATCACTTTTTTCTAAATCAGGAATATATTCAGGTAAACTTTCTAAAATTTTATCAATAAAAACAATGTTTTCATTTTGTTCTTTTGTACGTATATTACGGACCTTAGTATTATATTCTGGAGTGTCTGTATTTTCTTTTTCATCCATCTCGTCAACTTGATCTTCCAACTTAATTTCATCTTGACTATAAGGCAACAACTCTTGCATATCAGAACAGCTTTTACTATATAAAATATTCCATTTATTTATGATACTAAAATTTGTTCTAGTAGTTAATAAACCCTCAGCATGTTGCCCGAATCCTAACCATGCAGGAATGTCTGTGTTAATCATATTATTTGTCCATTTAATATAATCTTGTATATTTCTAAACAAATCAGGGGATTTTAAAAAATCTTTACTAGATAAACTATTAGATATGTTTAAATTAAAATCCGTTTCAAAAGAATTCGAGTGCATTAGATGCTCAATAAAAGTATCCAAAATTTTAGAATCCACAATATTATCTAATCTACCACCATATACTGCTTCATTTAATATTTTTTTTATTGCATCCCATGGGATATTGCTAGGATCAATATGTTCACTTATATTGTTTCCTATTTTTACAGCTGATTTATCAACCCAATTATCTATTACAGATAAAGCGCATGTTAAATCAGCGTCACTAAATTCGTATTTTTTTGTCCACCCAATAGGTGTATATCTTCTTCTTTCTAATATTATTGCATGTAATACAGAAACAATAAAGTATAACCTCAAACGTGCTATTTTTGGATCATTTATACATTTGTTTTCTAAAAATAAAGAAAATGTTCTTAAAATTGAAGATTTAATACCTACAGGAGGTTCAAACATAAATGTTAATGACATACGTAATAAATTAGGAGGAATTTTGGGATTTATTTCCATAGTTAAAAATAGACGGAAATCAGCATTGCTAGTAGCTCTATGTATATTTTTTTCTAATTGATATAGCCATTTATGTGATAAATGAATATTTTTTAATAGAACCCATCCACCATATTTTTGAGCTGAGGCTATTACTTTTTCAGCTGATATATACCCTTCTTCGGATCCCATTGCAATAGAAGATAATGAAACTTTACAATGTTCACTTAATTGATGTACTTTGTTACTTGGATCAAACCCAGGAGAGCTTATCAAAACTATAGGTATATTTCCCCAAGCATTCTCCTTTACATATTTTTCAAACTCATTTGTAGATAATTCAGGTAGCCACAAAAATTCCTTTCCTAAAATTATATTTATCAGCTTGTTAAAACATCTATCTAACTTGTCCGCTCTCACAGCCTTTATAATTAGTGCCTCTTTTAAACATTGTGAAATGGGGTTTTCTTGATTTATTCCTTCCCCTTCTATAACACCCTCAGATTCTTCAACTGAATTAAGATGTGTTACACTGCTATTTTTTCTTTTTATATTTTTATTTTGCATTATAAGCGATGATACTACACATTCAGGTTCATCACTATGTAATAAACTTGTCCACCCTTCTTTGTTATTTTCTATCAAATCTTTAAGGTAATAAAACAACTTATGTTTTATTAAATTGTTTAAGTTTCTTATTTGTTCGTCATTATATTCTGGTAAAACCTCACGCCCAATTTCATTTGAAGTCTTTTGATAATTTACCGCTTCTTCTGTTTGTGAAATTCCCATTATCGTAGTTGCTTCTTCATACACATAACTATCCTTCAAAAGGAGGTGTAAATATACTTTGTCCATGTAACATGATTTAGGATTTATTATACTTTTTACATAGCATAAATGAAGTGCAAACACGTATCGATCTTCTTGCAACAATCCTCTAGCAACACGATTGTAAGTCAAATTAAATAATAAATATTCTAAACATTTTATCCTTTCTCCATAATCATTTTTTTTAATTTTGGATAAATATTCTTGATCAAGTAACATATCTTTCATTATATTAAAAAAAAAGTTCAAATCATATTGATATAAAAAGTTAATATTACATAAATATTGTAAAATAAAAAATATTTTTGAACAACCTTCTGCCAAAAATAGATACATATTACTAACATTTTCTATTTCAATCATAACTCCTTCTGCTATATTTACTTCTTTAGATGCTTCAGAAGCTTGTATTTTTAACTTTTCCATTGTCGTTATAACATTATCATCATCTAAAATATTTCCTTCGAGACTAGATAGTTCTAATAATAAGGATTCTTCTAATTCTCTTATTTTAACTTTATATTCACCTTGTAATTTTAATATATCACGTCTTTTTTTATCAATATCTGGTCTTTCATTTTTTAGTATCATATTTAAGCATTGATTTTGAAGAGAAGAAGGGGTTAAGGTAAAATTACAAAAGGTTACACGACTACAAATATCTGGCGTAAATTGCAAATTAGCATCTCTAGAAGTTAAGAATAAATTAAAATTGGGAGAGAAATCTATTTCGGAATCACCTATAACTATTAATAATCTTCCTCCTTGTTTATGTGTTTCTTGATTCAAAACAGAATTTAATATTGCATCTATTTTTTCGACATCATAAAGTAATATGGTAGACCCGAATCGTATTGCACTTTCTAAATTTTTTAAAAAGTTTTTATCTGAAAAAGATGTTTTTACTATTTTTTTATCAGCATATTGGTTAAGTAAAAATGTAGATGCTTGACCAGATGGATCAATAATTAATGGATATCTAATATAGTTACTTATTATTATTGCATTTTCAATGGACAAGTCATCACTTGGCAATTTATTTGCTATCCATTGTAGTCTTTCTGAAGGTTTAGATAAAAATTCAATAAAAGACAAATCATATCGATATTTTATATGATGGATTTTAATAATTTCACCCCAACGTTTTTTTAATTTTTGTCTTTCATAATGCTCAAAAAAACCAATATATGCGCAAAAAGCAGCAGATATAAGACAGTTTCCAATAAATGTCTCGGAAGCTTCTTCCAAACTTATAAATGTTTCTGACCATCTTTCCTTTTCTGATTTTAAATTTTCTATTAAATTTATAGATCTTACAATTTTTTTTTCAACGATTTCCATTTCTTGCTTAATACTTTGGACCTGACTAATTAATTGCGCATAGTCATTTTTATACTGAACTAGTATTTTTTCTAATGCAGAAATTATTTCTTTTTGTTCATTATATTGATTTTCTGCTATTCGTGTTTCTTCTTGCAATTTTTCTATCTCATTTTCTAATGGCTGTATTGTTTCTAATATTGTAAGAAATGTTATCACAGATTCTACCCATTTTGCTAATGGTCCCGCAGCTCGAGATGCTTTATTTATTCTATCAACATCCCAATCTGCATTACTAATTTTTTTTTTTATTTGTGCACTCGTTTGAGCTTTTACTGTTTTTTTGTCTAGGTATAAAACTTTATTTATAAAATCTTGTCCTTTCATTATTTTCCTAGCATCTTCCCATGTAACGTTTTTATCGCCTTCATTCATAATTAATATAGCAACAGCTTCTATAGCATTTCGAACTAATATTGGTGGATTTGCCATAGCCCTTAATTCATCAAAAATTTTCTTCGGTATATTTTTTACTGCATCTTCTGCTTCTCTAAATTTAGGTTCAACTTCACTCAATTCTTTTCTTATAATTTCTTTTCTTTGTTCTATTATAATAAATTGTTCATCTAATTTCTTGGCTAATATTTCTGCTTTCTTTTTCTTATCTTCTGTTTCCGCTTGCTGCTCAATCATCAGTTTCATTTTTTCTTCGGCTTCAATGTCCTTTTCAGCAAGTGTTTTTTTTTTATTTGCTAATGAATTTCTTAATTCGGCTACCTGCACTTCTGTATCTTTTAATTTTTTTAAACCTGCGTTTAAGTGCTTCTTTTGTGCAGATATTTCTTCTCTTTTTTCATCTATTATTTTTAAAAAGTGTTTTATAAAATCAAGGAAATCTCTAGGCGTCATATAATTATATTTACTCCCCTTCTTCATTAAAACCTGATTAATATGTACCACTGAATTATGGATTTCTACAATCGCTTTTGATAAGAAGTAATACTTCTTGTCTTTGAAATCCAGTTTGCTTTTCCCTTCAATAGATTCGCTGTTTATATTATCCATGTAAAAATTGTTGTCTGGAAGATTCAAACTAAAAATAAATTCACTCGCGACTTGCAATAATGCCTTATAAGACCAATCTCCAAACCAATCTATAACACATCTGTTAAATAGTGCTGGGGATGTTGATTGCCGATTTGCAAAATCAGGATTTGCTGGATTCATAGTAAAAACTATATGTAAATTTTTCTGAACTTGCTTAGTAAACTTTTTAAATATATCTGATTCATCTAAACCAGCATTAGTTCCATATTGACCCTTACATTCGTTTATTAATGCTTTATAATTGTCTCCTTCAAACAATCCTGGAACCTCTCCACTAGCTAGCAACGCATTCATTCGTTCTAAAAAGGCGGGCCCCAATACATTTGATTCATCAAATATGAATGTTATTTTTTCTTCCTTTATTCCTGCTCTTTTCATAACATTTCGTAAATCTACTTCAAATAATTCAGTTGAATAATTTCTACCTGTCCTTATTTGAAAAACAGATAATCCATTCATCCATGAAACAAATCTTGACAAAATTGTTTTTCCCACTCCAGATGCACCAACTAATAATAGATGCCCAAATGGCAATTTTAGCACTCGATCAATTCTAGTGATATGATCCAATACTTCATCAAATAAAACCAATTGGACATTTACTTCTTCTTCTCCAAATATTTTTAATTTAGCTAATATTAACTCTTTTAATATATTTTTATTTATTTCTATATACTTATTTTCTATGCATGAGCTAAATATTATGGGTCTTTCCAAATCTTCATCTTTCACATCAGGGAAACTATACTTAAATATATCATTTATTATTTTATCAGTTTCTTTCTTTTCTTTTTTATAAATTAATCTATCTTGAAATATTCGCAAACCCTCATATATGCATAATCTAACTAATTCTCTATTTTCTATTTTTTCGAAATTTTCCAATGTATTATATATACTTAATTTCCATCTTGTCAATTCTCTAGGGCTGTAAATATAATGAGGTTCCATATCAACAGTAAATGTTTCTGAAAATTTTGCATAAAAATCTACCATTGCTAAAGTTAAGTTATCTGCCATATGCAAACTTTCAGGAAACTTGCGAAGTATAGCCCTATTAAATGTACCATATATCTGCTTTAATGACTCATAACCAGGAAAATCAACATATAATATTGATGTATGCCTTAAAAATCTATTACTTAATGGGTTTCGACCCGCATCTGTTGGGGGATTACAAGCCCCTGCAAATGTTATACGCTCTATTTTTACCCAATTCCATTGATTATTGTTAGAATCGTATTTCCAAAAACCTTGGGATTCATATATTTGCCTCATGAACATAATAATTCTTTGGGTATCATATTTGTCTGGGGTAGGTAAATTTATTTCGTCAGCAAATATTATTAACCATTTTCCTGGCTGTATTGGTCTTAAAACTAATTCGCTGGTTGTTTTAACATATTCACAATAATGGTCAAATGTTTGTAGTAATAAATTTGGTAATGATCCAGATGAAAAATTTAATGCAGCAATATCAAATTCTGTTGATTTTTTCAAAACAGATGTCAAGGTCATTGTTTTTCCAGAACCTGGTGGCCCACATAAAATAAATGGTTTCTTTAAATTTAGCCATCCTTCTAAAATTGTTGCATGCCTTATTGTGTCCATAGTTTCAATGATAAGTGTTGCATCTGATATTTCAGTTCTATCTACATCTGTTATTTCAACACGTTCCTTCCAATTGTGCCATTCTCCATCATCGACACTGGGTTCATAATCTAACACTGTTCTATTTGCATTCGACAAATTTGATGAATTAACCAACCGAGATGGTGATACAGAAGAAACATCATAATCAATATTGTATGAATCTTCTCCTCTTTTCGACAAATCAGAGGGTAACAATGCAACTGAACAAATTGATTCCACATATTTAGAAAATTTTTCTCTAGATTCTAGATTCAATGATCCCCCAATACCCCATATTAAACTAACTACTAGCCATTTTGACATATATTTTTCTATATCACTATCCGATACAGAATTATTAAATTTACCATATTTCGCAACTAAATTGTCTATCCCTTTTTGTATTAACAAACAAGTACTTTCAATTACTCTTATATATTCATAATCCATCACATGCTCAAAATTTGCAGCACCAACTAAGCATTGTTGCACAAATCCATTTTCTTCAAAATATTCACTAATGAGTTCTATAGATCTATATTCTATTGTTTGTAGTTTGCATACATCTATATTTTCTTCACTTTTATCGTAAAAAACTTGCGAATTTCTTCGCATTATATTCTCCATTATATTCTCGTTTATAACTATTGAATTATGTGGGACCATATTATTTGTAGAAGGAATAGAGCCAGTGTTAGCATTACTTATTCCTTTATTTTCATAATCATTTGAATTGGCTACTGCTGTAACAAAATCGCTAAATCCTTTCTTATCTCCGTCACCATTCATTATTGCACCTTCAGTTGTTTCATTATTACTACTAGATACGAACAGTGATTTTAGTATATCTATTTTCCTAGGATAATCACTATTACCATACTTTAATTTGTTCAACCTATGTTTAAACAAAGCAATAGGTGGTAAAATATCTCTGGAAAACCATATCATACCACATCTACTAACAGTAGCTAAAGTAGCATGCTTTAATGTATCTACTTCAAACAAAATCTTAACACTTTCAGGTATAGGTAAACGCTCCCCATTAGGTAATGTTAATAATTTATTATCATCTAAAACACTGTTTAAATTTTCAGCCCATTCAGGATCTACATCCCCATCAAATATAATCCAATGTCGTTTTGTTATATTATTATTTGTTTGGGTATAGTTATATATTATTTTTCTTAATATACATGTAAATACACCATCAGTCCATTCTAAATTAATATTGTCTAATTTTCCATATATTTCTTCTTTATCTAATGATTTAGCATCTATTATATAACTCATACCTTTTATATTATCTATTGCTTCTAATGCATCTAAAAGTATTTTCCAGGCACTACTTTTACCGGTACCTACTCCACCAACTAACATAATACCGTGTTGCAATTTCATTATTTGATTTATTTGGCATATTTTAGTTATCCATTTTTCTTCAGGTATATAATATTTTAATTTACAAATTCTTTTTATTTCATTTATTAAATCTTTATCCTCAAATAATGATATGTTTGCGTTTGGAAATATTCCACTCAACAAGCTTTTTATTAACACTATGTCACTTGAAACGAGTTTTGGATATACTGTATCACATACAGATTTTAGTAACAATGTTTGTTCCATCTCAACCGTTTTCTTTACCTTCTCCATTTCATCAGAGCTTTTACCAGGCACACTAATATCATTATCACCGTCGACCGCACTATCTTCCTTCTTCAGAATATCTCCTTGCCATTTTTCTTGCAAAGCAAGTCGCTTCAAATTACCAGCAGAATTAAGTACATTCTTCAAAGATCTCAAACCAAAGTCATAATGTGGTTGCTTCGATAATTGCTCTGAACACAGATCAAAGAGAGAAACAATTTTATTAGATAAATATTCAGCACTAATAAATCCTTGAGAAAATAACGTAACTTGTACTATTAATTCTTTGTTAGGTTCTATCATAGCAAAGCTTCTAAATAACTGCTTTAAATTATCAGGTAAATTTGATCTACCAGCATATCCAGGATTCATAGTAACAAATATACCAACATTTTTATTTAATTCAACCTTTTTATTTAAAATTTCAACTTCTTTTTTCCTTTGTGATAAGCTTGTTTGTATTGTTAATATTTGTTCTGATACAGCTGATAATATTCTTTCTTCTAATCTATTGAATTCATCAAAACATCCCCATGCCCCTACTTGACATAACCCAACGAATATTCTTCCCATTGCAGTAAAATCAAATGACTCATCGCAATTAAACACTAATACATATCGTCCTAATTGTGCCCCTAACGCTTTCACACTTTCTGTTTTTCCAGTACCAGCAGGTCCAAATGGGTTACCTCCTAATTTCATTTTTAATGCTTGGGTTAATGTTAAAAAGCATGCATCTGTTAATTTTGTCTGAACTAATTTTTCGCACATTCCTAAATATTCATATCCATATTCAAATGATGCATCTGCCATTTTTATAATCAAATTCACATTTTTATTCCTTTTATCTTTATCCCAATAAAATCGCATATATTGTAGCCAAGTAAAATCGTTCACATTTTTTATATCTTTCTCTATAAGGACTCTAATAACATCTCTTTGGTGAACTAATTCTGTTATCATTTGGACAATCTTTTGTCTAGTTGTATTATTCGTTTGTTTTACTACAATTTCGGAGAGATATTTAAGTAGACTTCTGCACACCCCTTCACTAGTAAGAAAGTTATTACATTGAGAATTTAAACATTTATCAGAAGCAACACTTTTTTCACCGATAGTTTGAGAAGCCATCTCTAACTTTTCCATAGATAATTCCATATCATGTTCAATATTATATGTCCACATTATTTGCAAACAAAGAAGAATTATCTGGTTAGGGTATTTGCAACACCAATCTATGATCTGTCTGTTCGTTGAATCTTTTGTGCATTGTAATATATCCATCTGCATAAACTCAATAGCTGCCAAATCTAAATAGTTCTCCAATGTTGCTTTCATACGCGTTTCTAGCACAATTAGCCATTCCTTTAACGTTTTATAAGTACTTATATGTATAGGTTCTTTAAAAAAAACTTCTTCCCCTTCTCGTGAACACATTCCTAATATCGAATCACTAGTATTCTCTTTCAAAATAAATGAACTGATTCCAGCAAACATTTTATTAATATTTCTTTGTATAATTTTTGCATCTTTCGAATTTCCAATCATTTCTAGCAAATCTTCATCTCCAACAAAATAGAATCTCGGAAATTGGTTTCTTTGTTTTTCTAAATACTCACCTAAAGCTTTTTGAATTTTTGATAACGAATCAGATAATCGATCTAATTGTTTTTGAAATCCATTTATTTGAAATAGCTCTAAAAGTTTAGGGTTTTCTGAAGTTTTTTTCATAATATTTATAAAATCAGCGTCTATGATTTTAAATCTGTTATATTCTTGTGGTAATAAAAGTTTAATATCAGTTGAACTTTTTAATACACCTTCTAAATAAACCCATTTTCTTTGAACATTCATCCAAACTTCTAACAAGTTACGTAATCTATTTAATTTGTCATCCCAATTTAATGTTTCTTCTTCAAATATTTTAACGTAAGAAGATATTTTCATAGATTGTATAGCATTTAAATGATCATCAATGTTAGATAATATATCATTCCATCCTTTTATTAATTTGCATCTATTTTGATATTGTACTAATTCTAATTCGTATTCTGTCCACGTATCCTTTAATCCTCTTAAAAACTCATCTAAAACCATTTCCCCTTGTGACTGGTTTAAAATTTCTCTGATTACATTTTCATGGTGGCATAGATTACTAGACCATAAATTTCCGAGACTCAATTTATTGTAATGAATCTTTAATTCCAATTTTTGAAGAATTAATTTCCAATGTCTTTCTTTCAATGATTCAGATTTTAAATCAGACAATATTACATACGTTTTTAAATATTCTTGAATTTCATCTTTTACCTTATCAAATATTTCATATTGTCTATATTTTGCTGGTATTTTTTTTATACTTCCTAACAAATTATTTAGAAGATTTTTCACATCTTTCAAATCCGCATTTATCCATAATATCTTTTTTAAATCAGATATACTAGAATAAATTACTTTTAGTTCATCCCATATTGTTTTTATGCAAGTTATTTCTTCTTTTAGCATTTTCGGAGAAATATGAAAATTACCTTCTGATTCTTCATCTACCGATATTTTCATCAATTTTCTTAGTTTTTCCGATACTTGATAATCTTGACTAATAATATTAATTTTACTTTCAAATGTTTTTATTATTTGTAGCACTTTTACACTATTTGTATTCCCATCAGCTAGCTTGCTGTTATTCCATTGCTCATATAATTCCTTTATATTATTTTGGACTTTAGAATCAAATTCTATCACTAGACTTTGTATATATGGAAAATATTCTTTTACTAAATTTATTTGATATGCCAATACCTGCTTAACTGTTTCTACTTTACCTATAACACTATCTATAAATAGCCAATTTTTAGGGAAAAAATATTTCTGTTTTTCTAACATTAATTCACTTTTTTTTAATATATCACATTTACTATCCCATTCTTGTTCCTTTTTATTAATTTCATTAATTTTTTCCACAAAATCATGTATACTGCTGCATATTCTAGATAGTACATCCATATCATAGTCGTTCATTATTGTAATAATATCTTTGGGTCGCATAGACAATATATGCATTGCTGTTATTTCAGATTCAGATTTTAATTCAGATTGCTCTCGTAAATCATGTAAACACTTTTCAACATCCTCTTTAAATATTAATATTTTTTCTAATAATTTTTTCGAGAATTCTGAAACTATTTCCTTTTGCCAAATTTCAAATTTCGAGCTAACCTTAGATTGAAGTATTCTATAATCTATTACTATTGGACCAAAATTTTTTTTTTCTGTATCTAAAATATCAAATTTATCTTCTCTTTCTTTAATTTCGTTCATAAATGTTTTCCATATTTCGATATCTTCTCCAAAATTAGTTATTATATCTCCTATTTCAACTTTTAATAAAGTTTTATATTGAAACCACATCGATTCATATTCCTTTGCCTTTTCAACACTATCGTTAATACATTTTATTGCATTATCATATACGTTTTTGTCTACATAATATATTATATATTTATATGTATTATCTAGCATAACATTATTTATTACTTCACCATCTTTATTCTTTATCTCGATAACTTCTCTAGACTTATCTTTTTTTTGGTATATATTTTTAATTCTAGTAATTCCACAAATCAAATTTATAGCTTCTGAAAGTCTAGAAAACCAAATTTGTCTCATGGAATCCGTAGGTGGGTATAAAAATATCTTATGTTTGCTTATTTTGAATTCGTGAACACTTGATCGAAGAATGAATCTGTTTTTTGTGGAATTTCGACGCCTTATATTCCACTCTACAATACGTTTTTTTCCTTCTTGATTCTGTTCTCGACCTCTATCCTTTCCAAATTCGTCTCCACTAAAATTTCCAGTGTCTTCATGAATATTATATTCTTCTGTCCATCCCACAAATTCTTCAGTCCATTTCTTTATTATTTCTTCCAGCCGGTTCGCCAAAATGGCATCTAAGATTTTGTTCATTTCGTTGATCCACAGATGCACATTTTTGTAATGCTGAAGATAGAGTTCATCAGCCTTTTCCTGTATTAATTCCACATACTTTTTAATTTCATTATCTCCATCAATACTTATTTGGCATGTTTTTATCTTTTCCAAAATATCTAGAACAAAGGAATTTTTATTTACTGCCTCATCGACCATCGATTCAAGCATATTAACATGTTCCGTCAATTTTCTAACATATGTTTCTAATATATCTGAATCCCAATGTAAATTTATTCCTTCTTTTATTTTTTCCTGTACACTATTATGCGCCGAAGCAACTAACATACTAATAGTGCCATTAAACGGTATGTCCTTTCCTTCGTTTTCAAGATATAAACAAATCTTCATATATACTCTTAGTGTTTTTTCTAAACCTAATGCATATGGATATATCAACTTTGTTTCGTCTGCTTTTACTTTAATAGAATAAGGTACCCTTAAATTTATAGATTGTAAATAACGTACTTCTTTAAATAGATTAAAAAGTTGTTGGTCATAATTTGCCAATATTTCATAGTTATTTATTCCTATTTTTTTTATTTTTATTATTTTTTCGTATATATCAAATTTATCTCCATTTTTAATACTTTTAAGCCATTTTTCAAATGTTTTATTTTGATTTAATAAATTTTTAAAATTGTCTATATTTTGCTTTAAATTTTTTCCTTCTGCATGTTGCTCCCATCCTCTACCTAAAACATTTTCAATTTTTTTAAATGAATCTTCTAATTTCTTTTCAATTTGTTTACACCATATAATAGACCCAGCTACTAATGGAATATCACGTATAGTTGATACTTTTTCAGAAGAACTTTTAACATAACCATTAATATAAATCATTTGTAATTTTTTGATATCTTCTACTACTATTTGTATTAAACTATTTTGATATTCTTGAATAGCACCTTTAATTTTAGGTCGGAAAAATAAAGGATTAAATTTAGAAAATACATTAAACATTTCATTAGATGTTTTAGCACCTCCTAATTTGTCCCTTAATTTAAAGGTTATTTGTGATTCAACTTTATTCATTTTTGATTCATAGCTTAACTTTGTTTTTTCCCATAAATCATTTCCACTTTTAGATAAATCTAATGCATCAAGAGAAAGTAATACATTATATGCTGCATTTATATCTTTGTGTAAATTTATACCTACATTTTTATCATTACCAAAAACTTTTGTAATTACAGTTTTAAATTTTTGATGTTGTTTTCGAAATTTTCGTATATCATCTAAACGTTCTTGTAATATTACATGTTCAAATACCATTTTAGCTGGAGCTCTTTCATTAAAACTTCTTTTTTTAATTAATTCTCGAACCATGTCTTTAAATACTCTTATCTCTTCATTCCATAACTGGAAGACTTCCATACACCCAGATATAAGAACATCAAATATTTGATAATCCATGCTAAGCAATGATTGATTAGAAAGTATTTTCTTCATAGTATTTCCTAAATCTCTAGACAATGCTTCAACAAAATTATATGATTTCGATAATGGATATTTTGTTGTATTTTTTAATTTTTTTAAATGATTAAATATATTTCGTATTGCTTGCATGGTTTGTTGAACAGTTTGAGCTCCTAATAAATCATCTATTGGAAAGTCTTTCATTAATATATTAACATTTAATACATATTCTTTAGATTGCTTTAATTGAATATCACTATCAAAAGATATAGTTGCAAAATATCTTTTGGCATTTTTTAATATTTGTAGTGTTAATATTACTTCAGGACTTTTTAATCTATTTTCAAGTTCCAATAATGCATTTTCATAGCCTATCCAAAAATTTATTTCTGCTAAAGCACTACCGCTTTTAAAATCACCATTAAGTCTAGTTATTTTTTGAATCTCTTCTACCCATTTTGTTACATCTTTTTGTAGTTGATTTAAAAAATCTTGAGATTCACATAAATTTTTTATTGTCTCTTGTTTAATATCGTCAATGTTAGGATTTTCTTCTACTAACTTTTTTATCCGTTTATCAACATTTAAATTTATTATTGGAATGTTTAAATCAATTTGGGCATTCTTCATCGAAATTAATAATTCATTTAACTTTTTACTTACATTAGTCATAAGTAAATTTGATATTTTATTATTCTCTCCATCGTATGTTCCACATTTTCTATTCCCATAACCTGCATAGGAAGAAGACAATTTTGCTCCTCCATTTTCATTGATGCTACTATCACTTATACTATCATATCCATTACCATTTTCTACATCTCTTTTTTTAGAATATTTATTTTTTTTTTGCGAAATTTCATCATGTTCATTGCCATGAGTTACATAAGAAGCAGCATCAAATATTGTATTAAAACCCTGGGACAAATATAAATAAACCAAATCTAATGGAGTATTACAATCATTTAATCCGCATACAAACATAAGTAATTCGTTAGACAAATTTATTTTATTTCCATTATTTAATTTTTCATTTAATACTAAGAACGTGTCTTTATTTCTTTTCATAAAAGCAATTGCAATACTTTTTGTTACACATTTATAATTTATATTTAATTCTACAAATAATGAATAACTTGATTCTTTATCAAAATTTATATTTCTTTCTTCATCTCTTTCATTTTCTAATTTTTTTATATTATCGTTCCCTTCATCTATTTTTTCTTGTTTCCCTTTCCCAATAACAATTATATTTACGTTTTTATCCACAACAAATTTTCGTATCTTTTCTTCTTCTCTTTTTGCTAATACGGATTGTAACTCTTTTCTAGAACAATCTAAAACAGTCGGGCATATTTCCAAAAAATAATTTATTAAGTGTGTTTTTTCCACTTCCATTATTTAGTTCTAGCCAAGCTACAACAGCGGAAGATCCTTGAGAATGCTAAAAAATTGTATTATTATTTATATTTTTATCGACAATTATATGCATATAGTATATCTATAATGATTATTTATGTATCATACACATACATATATAAGCACATCAATGCATATTTATTCATGTAAAATTAGCCGATATTTTTTCTGAAAATAATATGAAATAATAAAAAGCATTCATAAACTATACAAAACACACACCCATAATAATGTTATTTCAATATCCATTCTCATATTTAAATATGAAAATTTTAAACAATATATCAATTAACATTTGTTAACATTAAATATGTATATGTGCATGTGAAATATGAAGCCTATTTCTAATGTATAAACCTAATACAAAATGTAAAAAAAATAGACGACAATTATTCTGTAAATATCTGTACATACACGTATATACCTATATCCAAATATTTACAATTTTTTAAAATATTAAATTATAATCTAAATGGAAAAATAAACAGTATTTTTCCTCTTTTTTATTTATGTCTATAGAAAAAAATTTATACCTAATGTAAGAATAAAATATTTTTCTTATAACAGTAAAAATTTAATAATTCCATTTTTCATAGAATAAACACAATTTTCATGCACACAAAAATAAATAATAAATGCTATCATACAATTATGAGAATATAAAATTTTTAATAAAAAATTGTATAATTTAATTAACATGTTTTTCCTTTATTATGTAAATTTATGTTTATTTATTTATATATTTTTTTTTTAAGTTGTATAGACATACATGTCTTTGTTATTGGTCTATTCATACAAGGATAGTAAGATGCAGATAAAACAAAGGAAATGACTTGCAGTTTATATATATCAAAGTGTATGAACATAGCTTGAATAAAATAAGAGTTGTTTGTTATTCCTATTCTTATTAATTCGTTTTTTTAATGTGTGCAAAAATTTATGCCAAAAAATAAAAATATGTAAAATGGAATAAACAAAAAAATCATATTTTAAGATCTATAGGTATATTGTAGAAATTATTTTTCTTTAATTACAGAAATTGTACTCTAAAATGGGACTATGCAAAAATAAGAGCTTAACTCATAAAGAAACCGATCCATATTTTTCCTTCGAAATTTATTTCCCTTTTCCTGATTAGTGGTTTTAGTGAACTAATAGTACTATCATACAAAAAAATTATACATAATCTCAATTATAGCACTTAATTTTCGTTATAATGGCTTGCAGATATTTATATCACTCCCTTTAAAAAATAAACATTTCTATTGTTTTAAAAAAAAAATAAAATATTTTTATACTATTATTTACTTATTTAAATTAATGAGTTTAATATTTTTGTCTTTTAAATACATGAGAATGCAAACAAAGGCGTAACACTTAATATTTTATAGTATGACACTAAAAATATAAAGGAAATTATTTATCATTTTTCATATATTTAAAAAAAAAAGAGAGATTGTCTTATGAAACGAATTAATTAATGAAAAAAATGTGCATCCTATATCACATAATTTTTATAGAATATATTTGAAAATATAAATTTCCAATAACATATATATATATATAGATATCGATTTTTATTGATATATATCTAATTATCCATGCTTGAAAATCAAAAACTCAATATGATCCAACTTAAAATGTAATGCATTGTATATTTCATGAGTACAGAAAAATCCAAATTTTTGACCAATAATAATATGCCACCCTTTTTCATTAAAATCCATACTCTCTTTAATTTTATCCCTTAAGGCTATTGTTGCACATCTCCATGAATTTATTTTGTTATTATTTATGTTATCATATATCTCTTTTGCTATGTTTATTAATTTAGTTTTCTTCTCATAATGCATATGCTCATACAATATATCACATTTTGGTTCCTCCATATTTACTCGATATGGGAAGTAAACGTATTTATATCTATAAATGTGCAATCATACATAAATGTTTTATATATATTTCTTATACATACATCATTATTTATTATCACATTTTCACATTTACGATTTTTTGAGGATGCTCTAAAAAAATAAATATATCTAAATATAATAAATTTTTATAAAATAAAAAATCATATTTAAAAAATATTAATGGAAAAATATTTCCTTATGCATATGGGCATTTCTTTTTATCTTAAAAAATGATATAATTCCAATAAGACAAACCTTTAAGATTAAAAATAATGTGCACAAACATAAAACACATATTGAATTATATTATTTATTCTAATTTAATTTATTCAAAATATATTATAAAAAATAGCGTGAAAATTTTTATAATAGTAAAAATCTACATTTTCAATTTATACTAAAAAAATGTGAATATTTTGTTTATTCAGTGATTACTAATAACCATATTCTCTTATTTGAATCATAAAAAATATTGGCATATACATAGGTTTTACTTTGTTTTAATACAATGAAATGATAGACAGCATCATAATATAGTATATTGTAACAGATTTTTAAGAAATATATATACTAATACGCATGTATTTGTCATATGCTTATATAGCGAAGAATCACAAACGTATTCCTAACTCCTAAAGAAATTATTATATGCTATCAATATTCCTTTGAATAATTTAAGAAATATATGCTTTAATTTATCTAATAGAATAATGATTGTTAAACAAAATCATGCTTTTTATGTTCAAAAAAAATGTACATTTTACTATTGGATGATATTGGTTAGCTAATGAATATTCGGTTTTACTTTTTTTAAATTATAGTATTCCCATTGTATATTATAAAAAAATATTTGATATGAAATATTTACATATAATAATTCTCCATATTTTTCTGTAAAATACCTTCAATTTATAATATTAATTATCATGTTGTCTTTAAAAATTTATTAAAATTTTATATAATTAAAATACGTAACCCTTTTTTTATACGATTATTTCAATTTTATATCATTTTTTTGGATAATGTATTTGGGTATTTTTTCAAAATATAATGTTATATTTTCATAGTTATATACTTCTTCTAGTATATTTTAATTGTTTTTTATTTTGGGGTAATTAATATTTCTTCACATTTTATAATCGCTCACTACTATGTATATGCACATGTGTGTATGTTGTTACACATAATATCACTTGTGTGGAAATACAAAATTAATTTGGATACACATTTTAATATAAATTTTATTATTTTATATTTTTTAATTAAATATGTCGCTTTATTTTTTGTTTTTTTACTTATATTATTTTCTTTTACTTTTTTAAACCATTTCACTTTTCCAGTGTTGTATTGTTGAATAAAAAGGAAAGAATTTAAACTATATTTTTTTATTTCCCATTTTTTATCCCATTTGTTTATTTTATTTTTCGGCATTATTATTTCATATTTAAATACATAAATATTAAAATCGTTGTTTAAATGATGCTACTGGAAAAAATATAAAGAATATTATCAGTGTAGATGATATCAATAAAATAATCCAAACGAATTGTGCACCAAGCAAAAAAACATATTCTATGACTAAATGGAAACCTGATTTAAGCATGAATACAGAAGGTGTGGATAAAGCATATCTTAAATCCCTCGAACATGTTGAAGATGATTTATTTTGTTTGTTGAAAAATCGTAACAATGCAAAATCTCACATACTTAAAAAGAAAATAGCATCAATAAATCATTTGATGCACTCATTTTTAAAAAACGATAATGAACATTTTAATAATTACAAACCATGTGATTTAGACGACAAAAATGAACAAAATGAAAACGATGCAAGTACGAGCATATATGAAAATAAATATGGGAAATCTAAAAACAATTCTGTAGGTGCATGTAAATTTAAAAATCCAGCTTCTCATAAAATAAATTTTAATGGACTAAAAAAAAAAGAAATATATGAAAATATGAAAATAAATGATAAATACAATGATATTATGCTCCTTTCTAATAAAAATTTTGGAAGTGAAAATATTCATTTGAAAAAAATATTAAATACCTGTAATGAAGTATATAACAATTTAAAATTTTATAAAGTGGAAAATCATGATATATATAAATTTAGACCTAATGATGTAGACACGGATATCACAAGAATTAAAGATGATATAGAAACATTAAAGGATGATAATTTTTTCACTAATATCCTAAATTGCTCAGAAAAAAATGCATTGAAAATTATTCAGAATAAATGCAAAAAAATAGTTCAATGCTTAAATGTGAATTGTGATTTAGTAGATATATCTGAAATTGTGGACGTTTTAAATATAATTACCACACCTGAATTTGATGAAAGGTTGGATAAATATGAATATTTAAAATTATTTTTAAATAAATATCATTATGTTTACCCACATGAAGATATCAAAGGGCTTAGAAGCATAAGAAAATATGTTAAAAAAAATTTTATAGACACTGGCAAATTTTATATAAATGAAAAAGATATTTCTCATATGTATTTAAAAACAGATTTAGATCAAATTATAAAAAATGATAACTTTATAAATAACATGTTAAATTTGCATATTGACACCGGAAAATTCTGGATACAAATTCTTCATAATGTATGGATACCATTAATAATCGAAATTTTCAATTCTATAAATATCCCGTTTTTTTCATATCTTATGAATTATGATAACGAGGTCAAAGTTCTGGATCAATATACCTTTTCGAGGGAAAATACTAAGTTTTACAAATTTTCTCAGCATATTTTTTCGGGTAAGTAAACACTATAAAAAATATTCTTTGTTACATTTTTTTTTCTATGTGTATGATTTATTTTGTTATAGGTTAATTTTAAGGGTGTATATATGTACATTTTATTTTGAAAAGTTATGACTTATTAATATGCAATTTCTTCCCCCTTCATATAGGAATATTGTTTAGCGGAGTTCCCAGTATTTACAGACTATTAATGAGATTACACACATACAAATATATAGAAGCTCGAATAAATATGATACTTCAGGAAGATTATAACAACATTTACAACGGCATAACATCGTCTAGCTTAACATACAATATCAATATTCTCAGAAATTTGTTTCCATTTTTTAAAGAATTTAAAAATATAGATATGGAACAAATTGTTGAAAATTTTTTTACATCCGAATTTTATAATATAACAATATCGTCTTTAAAAAAAAGTAATATACAAAAAGTAATAGTAAATCAAAAATATATAACATTTATAAATTCCTTTTTTTTAATGGTAACAGAATTCTTGTATGGAGTATTAAATAAATCAATTTTAGAAAAAATTAATGAAAATAAAATAAATTTAATGATTTTGTTAGAAGATATGTTTTATGAAAATATGAACATATTAATTGGTCGAGATATTTTATTATTTATAGCTGATTTATTATGTTTATATAAATTAAGTTGTGTATATTTAAAAAAAAGACATTGTAATACTATAATAAATATCACAAATGTTATTATTAATTTATATTATAATAATCATGATATGTTAATAAATACTAATACATGGAAGCAAGTATATACAATTGCAATTAAAATTAATCATTTTGTAAAATGTGCTTTACAAGGTACGCAAACAGTAAACGATAATATTGTACTTCAAGAATTATCTATAATTAATAGATACTATTTCGATGATATAAAGCATGATCAAAATTCTATAGGAGAATTTTATTTTTTAAAAAATATAAATTATGGTATTTATTGTTGGAATAGTATATGTAATAAATATACTAATGTACAACATTTTGAATATAATAAAAATAATTTTCAATATTGTCAAGGTTGTAATATTGCTACATATTGCTCAGAACAATGCAAAATAACGCATTTGCTTTATTCTCATCACAAGGTTTGTGTTTATTTCAAAACAATTCCTTCTTTCCTAAAGTTTAACATACTTGAAGTGGAAAATAATGACAATTGTGCTGGTATGAAATACTTGAATATCTTTCGTCATATTGATACATTTAATAGGAAAAACGAAGAATACCAGATTATTTATTAGCCCAAACCACCTCTGCATAAATTTAGGAGATATATTTGTATATGTTTATTCATTTTTTTTTAGTTTCTCTAATTGATGTTCAATTTTTTACGTTTTTCTCTAAAAAAAACTGTTAAGTCAAATTAAAATATTGTTCACAATTTAAAAAAGTAAAAAAAATATTATTATGCATGTATATATTTACAATTTTTGATAATGGAATTATCACAAGAAAATTCAACGTTCCTTTTCTGAAGCTATTTCATTTTCATTATCCCTAAAAATAAACACAATTTCAGAAATGTTACAAAAAATTAAAAGAAAAAAAAATATATATATAAATACCATTAGCACAAGAAAAACAGGTGACCAAATTAATGGGATTTCATAAATTATCATTGTTAATACTTACGCAAGTATAAATCTGTTATATTTGGCTCTTTCATTCGATCTGAATAAACTGGTTCCATTCTTTTTTCTCTCCTCCATTATTTGATTTTCCCTATATTTAATATACTTAAAAAAAATAAAGAAAAAAGTAAAATGACCCACATATGTTGATGTGTAAAATGTGTATACGGTGTATACTGTGTATACTGCTAACGTTTTCGAATTCCTCTTTTTATTTCTATACCTCAAAATTTTCATATTTTTTTAAACAATTTCTCATTTGCATCATTAAATCTTTGCACTTCAATATTGTCCACAATTTCCCCACAGAGCATTCCACATATTCATCAATCTCTGGTCTAAAAAATTCAAAATTAAATATAATTTTTAATCGTCAATCTGAAAAACAGAGTCTTAAAAAACATCATTAACCGTAATACAAAAATAAGGTACGAATAATGTATCCATTTGATAATTCATAAAAATAAGCATATTTGGTGCTTGTTTTATAACCAAAGATAGGCCTCAATTTTCAATAAATTATTTATTTTTATTATTTTTTCTCATATCCCTACCTACACTTATCTCTCAATTCTAAAGCCAATATTTTTTGAACTTCTTTCTTTTCCTTTTGTTCTATCACTACAAAGATTTATATAACATATATATATTTTTTTTTAATAGTTAATCAGGTAAACCCCAATATGAGCAGCAACAGTACATATGTGGTAATGTATGTAGAGACTCATATATATTGATTCAACATTTAAATACTGATTTATTTATATTTTATTTGTATATATATACTGGATTAAAAAGGGCATGTTATGCAATTAAGACCTTACTTGTCGATTCTTTTATTTCAAAATACGGCACTCTGTTATTCCGATTATTTTCTATAAAACCCTTAGGTAAAGATTTTTCAAAATTTTCCTTTTCCTCTTCATTATAGTTATTCTTTACTATTTTTTGATCTTCTGATCTTCTTATAGGGGTCCATATTTTTCTCATTTTACTTTTACATAATTAACGAAAAAAAATATTTAAAAATTAAAAAATAACAATACTATTCACAAACATGCTAACTGGCGATATCGTATTTATTCTTTACACTTATATACAAAAAAAATAGTGAATAATCTAAAATGGTAAGAAACAAATTATATATATATATATTCCTTTTTCTTCCAAATTCCTCAAACATGGTTAAAATTTATTAAATATATTTTATTAAAAACTATTATTTACATTGTATAGCGATTTATAAATAAAAATGTGTTCCCTATTTTCCAAAGGATCTCAGCAATGTTGTATGATGTATTATATTTATTTTTTCAGATTGTATGAATATATTTTCCCTTTTTCACCATTAAATGTATGAAAAACTTCTTGATAATGTCTTAAAATTTGAGAAAAATATAATTTTTTTTAATTCGCAAGATGGAAAAATGCACCTTTAAAAAAAATAAAAAAAAATAAACCGCAAAAAATATTATATTTAGTAGACTATTTGTGACACGAACTGTAGCCATGTATATAATAAGAATTTCTTTTAATGTATAAAAATAGCAGAAATAAAAAAAAAAAATTTAACCAATATTATTTTAATAAGCTTTTATAATTGAATAATTTATTATAAATTTTAAAGCTTGAAAAGGTGTGATAATATTGGTTTTCTGAAAATATATCAAATATATACATAATCAATTATGCGTATGCATATATAACCACAGAAAACATTTTATCATATTATAGGTTTTTCGAATGACTTTGTAAAAATATACTTCAAATTTAATGTTTTAAAAAAATTAGTCAGGAAAAATTGGTTAAAAAAAATTAATTATAACAAATTTAATGACAATGGCAAGATTAAAATTACAAATGAAAAAATATATGCGTATGCATATACATACTTTCACACATATGTCTCCCTGCTCTATCCTTATAAATAAAAGCGTTTATATATATATATATATATATATAACACAAAAAAAAATCGAGGAAAAATCGGAGAATGGCAGGCACAATGGTATAGTAAACAATAACGACATAAACAAGTTTCACAACAATTTAAATAGCTTTCAACATAATGAATTGTTGCATATATGAAAGTAGTGATAGTAATGGTTATAATAAAACAGGGATTATCGTACGGTTAAAATTTAATTAACTTTTTGTTAAAAAAAAAAATAATGTATGCATGTGGGCAATCATACATATTGTAGAATTGGATTACTTCATCACTACGTGTGTATTACTTTACCCACTAATAACCCATTCAATCTTCACACAGAGGCATATTAAATTTTGGTGCCACCTTGTTATATCGTTCTTTTATCTGAGGATGGTGCAATACAACACCGTTAAGCTGATTCCCTAAGGTTATCCAATTACGCCTAATATTATGAGGCCTTCCAAAGAGTTCTATTTTTAAATTTTGGGGGCATAATCTTTCTATTAATGTATAAATTTCATCAGGTTTTCTAGATGTTTCTCTGACTTCAGATACAATAACATTACAATCTATATTTCTATTAATCACTGGATTTCCTTTTATTCCTACTAAACAATGTTCTTTTGAATGATTTAACCAATGTCCTGTTCTACCAGTTCTAATAATTCTTTGTAAATGATTTGTTTTAACCCATAATATTTCTTCTACTCGTTTATATCCCCATATTTGTAAACATTCTCTAGCTAATTCCATTGCTCGCCCTGTAACCCATAAAAATATCATTCCTTCATCTTGTATTAGCTGTACAGGTAAATGCTTCATTTCATTATCTGTCATAGTACCATAAGGTAAGTCCATATGTATATCCCATGGCGGATCTGCCATTACTACACTAACATATTGATTAAATATACTTAAATCGAAATTTCGCAAATCACATCTTATCCATTGTGGTTCATATGTATGATTATCATCATATTTTATTGTATAAAAACTTTCTGTATTTTTATAATTGTTTTTTTTTTTACTAATTTGTTCTTTATTCATTTCATTCTTTTCATTCATTATCATTTTATCTTCCTTATCAACACAATAATGAACAAATTTGCATGTTTCAATATGTCTGCAAGTATCTAAATAAGAACAATCACCCAATGATATATCTGTATGTTCAGAAATTATTTTTTTAAAATGAATTTTATCACATTCTTTATTATGTTTTTGGCATGCTTTCTTTGTCAAATGTTGACATATTATTTTTACAGAATCACTTTTTTTTTGAAATTTCTTTATTCTCAACTCTTCAATTACTGTTGGTGCTTCTAAAATAGATAAAATGTTTGTTGTCTCTTCTTTTATCTTTTTTTCTTTTGCCGTAGGTTCGTTTAGTAAATTTTCCAAGTAATTTATTTTACTTCCACCTTCAATATGTTCATCTCCATTAACAATATTATTATTGATATGCATCATTTCTCTTCCTGTGTTTGGATATTGTTCTGGTAAATATTGTTGTGCTCCAACATTTTTTTTATTATCATTTTCCACAGTTAAAGAATTATATGAGGCTTCTCTTTGTCCAAACAAATTGTTGTTATTATAAACATCCATATTACTATTATTAATATTGTATTCATTTGAATTATTTCCTAATCTATATATTTCATCCTTTTCCACTCTGGTCATATTTTTTGAAAATTTGGGGTTCATTGTAGAATTATTAGTAGTGCTAAATTTGTGCAAATATTTAAGAAGCAATTTTTTGATATTATTTATATATACAGTTTTTATAATAATATTTATTCCTACGTTTTCTATATCTATACACGAACCTTCTAGTTTTATTTCCTTATACTTTTCGCATACTACATCTGATGCATCCCCTTTTCCATAGTCACGTTTTTCGCTACTTTTATTTTTGGTCATGTGAATTAAAACGTTATTTAAAATATTTATTTTTAAAAATTTTATATTTTTACGGTTTCGAGATTTTATTTCTCTCAAAATTTCCACAGATGTAATGGACATTTTCTTCACATTATTCGATTTCCCTCCATCTACTTCACACATTTCTAGCAAAATTTTGCACGTAAATAATAACAAAATCGAACTATCGTATATTTCGATGTTTTTTAAATTTGGAATATCTTTTAATGGGTTCTTATATCTTGCATCTAATTGAGCATTGTTATTAGAACTATTGCTTAGACTACTAAAATTATTGTTACCTCTGCTATGTACTTGGTCATTTGGGGTAATTTCCCTTTTCATATGAGCATCTGAAACATTACTTGACGTTCTATAATTCAAAGTAGATAATTTGTTACCACTTTTATTCACATTAGACGGTGGCTTCATTCCAAGATTATTATTGTGAGAGTATTTATTTTCTCGGGTATTTAATCCTGAATCGTCTCGATTTGTGTTGCTAAATGAACTATGTTCACTTCTATCATGGTGAGTACTGTGTTTTGTTTTATTTTTTTCTATTTTTTTAAAACTATCATAATTCTTATTACTATTCCCAGTTGATTCACTAATTTTTAAGCTTTTGTTCTGTTCATA